>NC_052518.1:96718238-96790244 GCF_014356525.2 Nilaparvata lugens
TTGGAAATATATGGAGCTCCGGATACGAATATGTTGACAGGCGGAACTCCGAATATCGTGCAGGCCGGCGGAACTCAAAATATCTTGTCAGCTGGTGGAATTGGAAGTATGTGGAATTAGAAATATATATAACTCACAATATCGATCGTTATTAGCGAGACTGTGTAGATGTGGAATGAAACAAATGAAGGGTTCTATAGTTAACCTAAAATAAATTCATCAACACATCAACAGTCGTCAGTCTTGTTTGAAACAGATAACAGAGTTTTGAAAACTTGCATAATATGTACATGACTATTATTTCATAAACCAATATAATTTCAATATATAATGAGCTATGAATTACCCTAAGTGAGTAATTAGTCCATATCATTCCAGAAAATAAGTCAGACTTGAACCATTTCTCAATCACAAACACATTACCAGTACTCCCACTTTGGCACCGATATTTTGAGTTCCAGATATCCCCAATTCCGCTATCTGACGAACAAATAATTTGAGTTCCAGATACTCCCAATTCCGCCTAGCAACATATTTCGAGTTCCGGATATTTCCAATTCCACTGTCTGACAAATATTCGGAGTTCCACCCAGCAACAGTTTTCAAGCATAGGACATTTAACATTGATATTTTGAGTTCCAGATATTTCCAATTCCGCGGCCCCGCGCTGCCTACACAATTCTCAACTGACAAATTTTGAATCTACATCTTCTACTCCAAGAAGATTCTTCATCTTCTTTTTTCCTTCTTCTTCTTCTTCTTCTTCTTCTTCTTCTTCTTCTTCTTCTTCTTTTTTTCTTCTTCTTCTTCGTCGCATTTAGTACTGATCAAATCAACTTTTGTTTCCCATATTCACGATTGAGTATCTTGATACAGTATCAAGTGGTTTGTATCGTTTTCACTGCCAGCGCTATTTAACGGAAGTCTATGAACTACTTTAAGCTTTTTCCCAGTCAAAATTCCGTAAGAGCACTTTTAAAAAGACTTATATATCAAATTTGTGAAGAAGTTTATCAATGTTCACCATCACAAAACCAATTTTGATGTGCGAAGAAGTCACTAAATAAATTCAAATGTAACTTAATTGGCATTTCAGAAATACCCGGTCAATCACTTTTTATGCTGGTCAGTAGGGTTTTTAACCCCAAACCACTCCTAAACATCATTTTATTTTGATGAAATTTCAACAGTATGTTTAATATGTGTGAATTATCCTGTATGCCAAATGTGAAACGAATCGGACAATTGGAAATACCCGGTCAATCACTTTTTATGCAGGTCAATAGGGGTTTTAACCCCTAATCATCCCTAAATATCATTATATTTCGATGAAATTTCAACAGTATGTTTAATATGTGTGAATTATCCTGTATGCCAAATTTAAAACGAATCAGACAATTGGAAATACCAGGTCAATCACTTTTTATGGTGGTCAATAGGGTTTTTAACCCCTAAACACCCCTAAACATGACTATATCTTGATGAAATTTCAACAGTATGTTCAATATGTGTAAATTATCCTGTATTCCAAATTTGAAACGAATCGGACAATTAGAAATACCCGGTCAATCACTTTTTATGCTGGTCAATAGGGGTTTTAACCCCTAACCACCCCCCAAATATCATAATATTTCGATTAAATTTCAACAGTATGTTAAATATGTGTGAATTATTCTTTATGCCAAATTTTAAACGAATCGGACAATCAGAAATACCCGCTCAATCACTTTTTATGATGGTCAATAGGGTTTTTAACCCCAAACCACCCCTAAACATCATCTTATTTTGATGAAATTTCAACAGTATGTTTAATATGTGTAAATTATCCTGTATGCCAAATTTGAAACGAATGGGAAAATCAGTTCCTAGTAGCCTAGGAATCAAGTTAAAAAATTTATTTCAATTCAAAAAATTCAACCCTCCCCCCCTGGAGCAGTCACTGGAATTATGTCTTTTTACACTACGTGAAATTGGAAGGTCTGTTCGAAGCTTATCTTCGCTTACGATTATAATGTATCTATCAGCATTATTTCCTTCTGTGGTCCTAGAATATTTTTCTCGAAATAAATCTTATGTTTTCCCCCATTTCAGTAGGCTATTCTCTTTGCAATGTCTTTTGCAATGCACGGCTTGCTAGATGTTTTTATCAGTTGAGTCTCTAGAAGGTTCCTTTTGAACACTTGTGTCTGCTCTGCTGCTAGCATCAATATTGTGTCAAGTAAGCACAGGTGGTTCACCGGGGTGGTCAGGGAAGGAGGGACTCGGCCCTATGTTGCAAGTTCACAACGCCTGTGGTCTTGTGGTCTCTAGTCTCTCTGCAGTCTGCTCATGTCTGCATGCAGAGGTTTGATTTTTTCTCCATCTGTCTTCTTCTGTGTGCATGCGCCTTACGTCGCCGCAGGTATAAGGTATAAAGGAGTGTAAAGACTTTTACGCCAAAAACATGCGCATTACACTTCGCATCAGCTGATGCAATGCTTATTCGGTATTTCAAATCAAATCAAATCCATTCACTCGAAATTCATACAAAATATTGATAAAATATGAAACGATAAGTAAGAATAAATGAACAAGATACTACTCACAAAAAGTACAGCACTTTGACTGCGAATAGGATTCCGATCCAGAGTGCTTGCTATATGGAAGATTATTTAATTTTTAACTTGATATAGTTGGAGATTTAGTAGGAAAAGGAGTTGGGAAGAAGAATGATTTAGAAAATTTGTATGTTTAGTAATTTGTACAGAAACACCAGCTTGTCATGATTCTTTTATTAAATATTCCACACAAGTCTGACTTTGCTGGCTGTGACAAAACATTAGGATTTATTATTTACATATTTGTCCTACATATCTTGTATTATGGCGAAATAAACAAAAAATTCAATATTCAATAAAACAGTAAGGTACAGATTTAATAAGCCGATTATATCTCAGCTGAGATATCAGCTTAATAGCTCATTTCATCTGCTGATAAAAAGTGAAATACGCGTGTTCGTGGCACATACGTCTGTACGTCTGTAATAGTGATACCTTTTCAAAAAATTAGAAAAATATAATATATAATATTGAAATAAACAAAAAATTCAATATTTAATAAAACAGTAAGGTACAGATTTAATAAGCCGATTATATCTCAGCTGAGATATCAGCTTAATAGCTCATTTCATCTGCTGATAAAAAGTGAAATACGCGTGTTCGTGGCACATACGTCTGTACGTCTGTAATAGTGATACCTTTTCAAAAAATTAGAAAAATATAATAGATGTATGGATAGTAATAAATAATAAAAGAAACACAGTACACATCATATTTCTATGAGATATAACCTATCAATTCTAGTAACAAGTGTGCCAAAATTTATTTATTTTTTCGAAATTACAACTTTTCCAAGATAAAATTTAATTAGAGTGCTGGATTAGGCTACTTTCACACGATAGGAGACGTGCAACTTGAAAACTGAACAGTGTTCACGTTTTTTTGTCGAAGTACATTGAGTCAAATCGTGTCTTTCACATGTTGACTCCTATCCAGGAACCTCTTTTTGGCACGTCTTTTCCCCTGAGGCAAGCAGAGGCAAGATCTAACAACTACGCCGACGTTTGCTCAAAAAGTATGACTCATCACTTTTTCTCAAAGTCTAACTTCCTTAAAAATATAGATAGAAGATTTCTGATTTCGGATTTGGATTCAGCGACCCCAAATTCTTAAAAGCGTGAGGCCCGTTTTCGAAAATATCCGAAAACAAGGAAGTTATGGCTGTTTTTAATAAAGCTTTCTATTATCATATAATCATACGGTAAAAACGAACAGGTACTGTACTATACAGTACGTAAGTACTGTAGCTATTATAATACAACTTACACTGTATTCGTGTAGGGAATTTGGTAGGATATTTATCTTGATTTCTGAAAATACCCCAAAATAAGGGAGTAAGATAACTTTGAAAAACCAAAGTTTTCCTGCCGATTGAAGAAACATTAAAAATTAGTCTAAGACATATTATGTCTTATACTAAAAACGTGTAACAAATATCAGATCACTATTCAAGCTATCAAGCTTTTCATAAATTTATTTGTCTCCTCATGGCAGAAGGTTTGCGCCCAACGTTTTCACTAAAACATTTCTGTGATTAAATTGTGATAGAGCACATTATCGTATTGATCTTCTAAATCCAGTTACATGTACATCGATTTTCGTAAAATTGATTTTCTACCGTTCCTATGAATTCTATGAATTCTTTATACAGGTTCAGCACAACTTCTTAAATAACATTATGTTTGCTTCAACAGAATTCATAAGGACGACAGAACATCGAACAACAAAAAAACGCTTTCTGAGTAACTGGTTTTAACAAAGCATGGCTTCATGAAATACAGTATGATAATTTAGAATAGTTGGTACAATGGTTATGCTTTTCGCATTATGGCAGCACTGTGCTTGCTCACTCACTTCTCCAGTTGACACTTGTTGACTTGTCAGTTGTTTACTTGACTTGACTTTGACACCTGTCTTTACGTGATGTCTGAGTTTGATGTGGAGCTGTTGACTACTGCAGTTTGCAACCGACCTGCTCTTTGGGATAAAAGTCTTGACATCTACAAGGACCGGAATGAAGTCGCCAAAAGTTGGATGGAAGTTAAAAAGAAATAGTCAATAATTGCAGGTAATTTAAAGTGATATTCAACGATTTGAACCTGATAAATTAGATTGTTGAATGACAACTGAAATTTATTGAATTTTACTTTTCAACATTCCTTTTCCTCCTATTTTATTGGGTGATGAGTGGAGATGATTTATGATTTCATATTTGGATTCATCTTTTCATAGTTCAATATTTTTTTGGAAAACTAGAACTTTTAAAAATTGAAAATGTTTATGTTTAAACTTCTCAGGTGTTCAAAAACTTCTTGAAACCTTTGCCTGTCCCTTTGTGAGGCAGGAATATTATTATCTTAGTATGTTTACTATATAATCATATGATAATGGAAAGCTATATTAAAAACAGCTATAACTCCCTTGTTTTCGGGTATTTTTGAAAATGGGACATACGCTTTAAAGAATTTGGGGTCTGTAGTATACCAGAAACCAGATGTTATGCAAAACAGATGACATAAATCAGTTATAATATTTAATAGTTTGTTGATTGGAATTCACTCTATCCTACATGTTTTAATAGAGATTACACACGTTGAGTATTAATCTTTGAGACTTATTTATTTCTAATATTCTACATGGCGCAGTCGGTAAATAAAAATCACAGCAAATGTCAACCATTCGACGGAACAACCGAAAATTGGATATATTGGCACGAAAGGTTCAAGATTTTCCTACGAAATAGAAACATCAAAAACGAAGAAAAAAACGAGACTTACTACTTGAGAATCTGGGACCGCAACCATTCAAGATAGTTTTCGATTCTATGCATCCGACCCCCATAAACAACATTGGATTTAATGATGCAATAGAAGTCTAAAACAAATACTACACGAAACCACAAGCACCTCTATCCCAGAGAGTTTGTTTTTCTCGACGATTCCGGAATGAAGGTGAGACCATAACTCAATTTGAACTAGATTTAAGGTTTCTCACAGGAAATTGTAATTTTGGTGATAACCTGGATGAACGTTTAAGAGATCAGTTCATATTAGGCATCAACAACGATAGTTGGCAACTTGAGTTATTGAGAATGCATGCATCAACACAAACAACTTTTACAAAAATAGTAGAATCAGCAAAATTGCTAGAAACCGTTAACCTTAAACAGCAAGAAATTAAAAACAGTTCAACAAATTTGAATAGAGTAAAAATTTCTGATAAACATCAGGCAATGGAATCTAACCCTCAAAAGTACAACGAAAAATATGAAAAGAAATCGACTCTAAAATTGAACAAAAATACACATTGTCTCTGTTGTGGAAACCGGCGACATTCTGATGGTGTCATGTGCACTGCAAATAACAAATTTTGTAAAGCTTGCGGAGGTACCGAGGTAAGAACCATTTTGCTAGAGCATGTCTAAAAGTAGGGAACGCTACAATTGTAAAAGACAAACAGATAAATCAGGTCCGCGAAAATTTATCAATAGAAGATGACAACCTGTCACTTTCCGATATTGAACATATAGGAACTCTGGAAAAAGGCTGTAAAGTAATGGTGAACGTTAAACTCAACAACAACACAGTGAAAATGCTGTATGATCCAGGTGCCGCTTACAGCGTTATTAACGAGAAATTATGGAAACAAATTGGAAGTCCCATTTTAAAACCAACAAGAAACCTCACGGCATACACAGGGATTGACATTGAAACACTTGGAGAAACACATATAAATGTCAATGCTTTTGGTGACTCCAGGAAATTACCAGTAATTGTTATAAAGAAAGATGACATACCTTTGTTTGGACTTAATTGGGTCCTCAAATTCAATCTACCCTTACCTCCCGGTGCTGAAATATGCTCAGTAAAAAAACGATAAGCTCTCCACAAAAAAGAACTCAGTTTTGGTAAATAAAATAATCACAGATTTTTCTGATGTTTTCAATCCAAATCTGGGAACAATAAAGAACTGCAAGGTACTTTTCCACATGTCAAAAAATGCCATACCAATAGTTGCAAAACCACGTCCAGTTCCGTTTTCCTTAAGAAAAGCAGTAGAAATGGAACTACAACGTTTAGTAGACAGTAATGTACTATCACCTGTAAACACAAGTGAAGAACCTATCACATGGTCCTCACCAATAGTTATTGTGGTGAAACCTACAGGAGCAGCCCGGATATGTGCTGATTTTAAAACCACCATAAACAAGTTTATAAGTCCAGACAACTATCCCCTACCTAGGTTTGAAGAAATCACTTCAAAACTTACAGGAGGGAAAGAATTCACAATTATTGATTTGAAGGATGCATATCTACAAATGGAAGTTGATACTTCTGTACAAAAGTATCTCACTATTTCTACTCATAAAGGATTTTTCAGATATTCACGCCTTCCTTTTGGGATAATAAATAGCAACAGCAGTTTTTCAGTGTAAAATGGATCAAATCTTGGCTGGCTTGGGAGGCGTTGCATGTCTTTTAGACGATGTAATAATAACAGCTCCCACAAGAGAAGAACACATTAACAGAGTCAGGGAAGTGTTAAAACGATTTGAAAACAATGGACTTCGAGTACAAACCACAAAATGTAAATGGTTTGAGGAATCAGTGAACAATTTGGGACACAGAATAGATCAAACAGGTATACACCCCACAACTGAACACATCAAAGCCGTAGAAGATATGCCATCACCAAAAAATGTCAAAGAACTAAGATCCTTCTTGGGATCAATCAACTACTACAGTAAATTTGTTCCACATTTACAATCACTGTGCGTTCCGTTACACAAATTACTTCAAAAAGGAGCAAATTGGCACTGGGATAAAAAACATGAACAAATCGCTACAAAATTGAGACATTTATTAACAACATCAGATACTTTAGCTCATTATGATGAATCACTTCCTCCAATTCTTGCCACAGACGCAAGTGAAGTCGGATTAGGTGCAGCTCTTTTTCACAGATATACTGATGGTACTGAAAGGCCAATTTTGTTCGCATCAAGACGACTTGACAAAGCTGAAAAACGGTACAGTGTGATTGAAAAAGAAGCATTAGGTTTAATTTTCGGAGTAACACGTTTTGAACAGTTCCTCTATGGCAGACACTTTGAGATTCGTACTGATCATAAAGCTTTAGTGAAAGTTTTCGGTGAAAATGACTCTATTCCAAAAGTTGTTTCCAACCGTATTGCTAGATGGGCTTTAATTTTGAGCTCATAGGACTACTCAATAAATTATCACAGAGGTGCAGATAATGCAACGGTGGATATGCTATCAAGGTTTCCTTTGGAAAATGTATTGAAGTCAAAAAACGAAAAGTTTTGAAAACAATAGAGCACATCTTTTCCACCTTCGATTTCAAGATATACCATTATCAACAAAGAGCTCACAAGAAACAACAAAACATGACACAACACTTGCAAAAGTTACAAACTATCTCCGAAGTGGTTGGACAACAGATACAAATGTAAACAAAGAACTACTACCATATTACAATATATGAGAAGAACTATCATTTGAAAATGGCATACTCCGCTGGTTGGGTCATTGAGTCATACCCACAAGACTAAGAACAAAAGTTCTACAAATTCTTCATGAAGGTCATCCAGGAATTGTAGTAATGAAAGGAAAAACACGATTCCAAGTATGGTGGCCTGGACTGGACAAAGATTTAGAGGAACATGTGAAACACTGCACCGCATGTCAAGAAAACAGAAACAGAGATGTTGAGATGCCATTTTACTCATGGACTCTTCCAACAGAAGTGTGGTCTAGAATCCACATAGATTTCGCAGGACCATTTTTAGGGAAAATGTGGTTAGTCATTGTAGATGCTAGATCGAAATGGCTCGAAGTAATACCCATGTCAACAGCCACAACAAAATCCACGATCAATATATTACAAGATCTATTTTCTAAATTTGGCTACCCAAGAATAATTGTAAGTGACAATGGTCCTCAACTGACTTCGTATGAATTCCAAAATTTCTGCAAAGAACTGAACATAAAACATGCACGTATCACCCCATATCACCCAAAAAGCAATGGATTGGCAATAGAGGTGCTTGTGAAAAGTAAAATATGAATATTAGACATGAATATTAGAAATAAATAAGTCTCAAAGATTAATACTCAACGTGTGTAATCTCTATTAAAACATGTAGGATAGAGTGAATTCCAATCAACAAACTATTAAATATTATAACTGATTTATGTCATCTGTTTTGCATAACATCTGGTTTCTGGTATACTACATCTTCCCCCTTTCTTCTTAAGTTCAATCTGCATATCATAGTTGATCTGCGTGGCATCTTCTCATCGTTTCCTCAACGTTCACTAGGTATGAGTATGGTCCATTTACTTTAACGATTTTTCCTTTTTTGTAGCCTTTGCCTGATCTGTCTAGTACCCATACGCCATCGCCCTCTCCGAACACCTTTGTGTTGACTCTCGGCTTGCTGTTCCCTTGTCTAACTAACTCTTCGTCTACTCTGTCGTTAACATCTGGTAGTAATAGATCTATTTTGCAGCGTAACTCGCGACCGAACATCATAAAAGCAGGTGTTTTTCCCGTTGCTCTCTTTGGGGATGTTCCATGAGCGAATAAAAATTTATTTAGTTTTTCTTGTAAGGTGCCAGTACTTCCTTTTGAAATTCCCATACGTTCTTTGAACGTTCGTACACAACGCTTCGCCAATCCATTGCTTTTTGGGTGATATGGGGTGATACGTGCATGTTTTATGTTCAGTTCTTTGCAGAAATTTTGGAATTCATACGAATTCAGTTGAGGACCATTGTCACTTACAATTATTCTTGGGTAGCCAAATTTAGAAAATAGATCTTGTAATATATTGATCGTGGATTTTGTTGTGGTTGTTGACATGGGTATTACTTCGAGCCATTTCGATCTAGCATGTACAATGACTAACCACATTTTCCCTAAAAATGGTCCTGCGAAATCTATGTGGATTCTAGACCACACTTCTGTTGGAAGAGTCCATAAGAAAAGTGGCCTCTCAACATCTCTGTTTCTGTTTTCTTGACATGCGGTGCAGTGTTTTACATGTTCCTCTAAATCTTTGTCCAGTCCAGGCCACCATACTTGGAATCGTGTTTTTCCTTTCATTGCTACAATTCCTGGATGACCTTCATGAAGAATTTGTAGTACTTTTGTTCTTAATCTTGTGGGTATGACTAAACGACCCGACCAGAGGAGTATGCCATTTTCAAATGATAGTTCTTCTCGTTTATTGTAATATGGTAGTAGTTCTTTGTTCACATTTGTATCTGTTGTCCAACCACTTCGGAGATAGTTTGTAACTTTTGCAAGTGTTGTGTCATGTTTTGTTGTTTCTTGTAAGCTCTTTGTTGATAATGGTATATCTTGAAATCGAAGGTGGAAAAGATGTGCTCTATTGTTTTCAAAACTTTTCGTTTTTTGACTTCAATACATTTTCCAAAGGAAACCTTGATAGCATATCCGTCGTTGCATTATCTGCACCTCTGTGATAATTTATTGAGTAGTCGTATGAGCTCAAAATTAAAGCCCATCTAGCAATACGGTTGGAAACAACTTTTGGAATAGAGTCATTTTCACCGAAAACTTTCACTAAAGCTTTATGATCAGTACGAATCTCAAAGTGTCTGCCATAGAGGAACTGTTCAAAACGTGTTACTCCGAAAATTAAACCTAATGCTTCTTTTTCAATCACACTGTACCGTTTTTCAGCTTTGTCAAGTCGTCTTGATGCGAACAAAATTGGCCTTTCAGTACCATCAGTATATCTGTGAAAAAGAGCTGCACCTAATCCGACTTCACTTGCGTCTGTGGCAAGAATTAGAGGAAGTGATTCATCATAATGAGCTAAAGTATCTGATGTTGTTAATAAATGTCTCAATTTTGTAGCGATTTGTTCATGTTTTTTATCCCAGTGCCAATTTGCTCCTTTTTGAAGTAATTTGTGTAACGGAATGCACAGTGATTGTAAATGTGGAACAAATTTACTGTAGTAGTTGATTGATCCCAAGAAGGATCTTAGTTCTTTGACATTTTTCGGTGAAGGCATATCTTCTATGGCTTTGATGTGTTCAGTTGTGGGGTGTATACCTGTTTGATCTATTCTGTGTCCCAAATTGTTTACTGATTCCTCAAACCATTTACATTTTGTGGTTTGTACTCAAAGTCCATTGTTTTCAAAACGTTTTAACACTTCCCTGACTCTGTTAATGTGTTCTTCTCTTGTGGGAGCTGTTATTATTACATCGTCTAAAAGACATGCAACGCCTTCCAAGCCAGCCAAGATTTGATCCATTTTACACTGAAAAGCTGCTGTTGCTATTTATTATCCCAAAAGGAAGGCGTGAATATCTGAAAAATCCTTTATGAGTAGAAATAGTGAGATACTTTTGTACAGAAGTATCAACTTCCATTTGTAGATATGCATCCTTCAAATCAATAATTGTGAATTCTTTCCCTCCTGTAAGTTTTGAAGTGATTTCTTCAAACCTAGGTAGGGGATAGTTGTCTGGACTTATAAACTTGTTTATGGTGGTTTTAAAATCAGCACATATCCGGGCTGCTCCTGTAGGTTTCACCACAATAACTATTGGTGAGGACCATGTGATAGGTTCTTCACTTGTGTTTACAGGTGATAGTACATTACTGTCTACTAAACGTTGTAGTTCCATTTCTACTGCTTTTCTTAAGGAAAACGGAACTGGACGTGGTTTTGCAACTATTGGTATGGCATTTTTTGACATGTGGAAAAGTACCTTGCAGTTCTTTATTGTTCCCAGATTTGGATTGAAAACATCAGAAAAATCTGTGATTATTTTATTTACCAAAACTGAGTTCTTTTTTTGTGGAGAGCTTATCGTTTTTTTACTGAGCATATTTCAGCACCGGGAGGTAAGGGTAGATTGAATTTGAGGACCCAATTAAGTCCAAACAAAGGTATGTCATCTTTCTTTATAACAATTACTGGTAATTTCCTGGAGTCACCAAAAGCATTGACATTTATATGTGTTTCTCCAAGTGTTTCAATGTCAATCCCTGTGTATGCCGTGAGGTTTCTTGTTGGTTTTAAAATGGGACTTCCAATTTGTTTCCATAATTTCTCGTTAATAACGCTGTAAGCGGCACCTGGATCATACAGCATTTTCACTGTGTTGTTGTTGAGTTTAACGTTCACCATTACTTTACAGCCTTTTTCCAGAGTTCCTATATGTTCAATATCGGAAAGTGACAGGTTGTCATCTTCTATTGATAAATTTTCGCGGACCTGATTTATCTGTTTGTCTTTTACAATTGTAGCGTTCCCTACTTTTAGACATGCTCTAGCAAAATGGTTCTTACCTCGGTACCTCCGCAAGCTTTACAAAATTTGTTATTTGCAGTGCACATGACACCATCAGAATGTCGCCGGTTTCCACAACAGAGACAATGTGTATTTTTGTTCAATTTTAGAGTCGATTTCTTTTCATATTTTTCGTTGTACTTTTGAGGGTTAGATTCCATTGCCTGATGTTTATCAGAAATTTTTACTCTATTCAAATTTGTTGAACTGTTTTTAATTTCTTGCTGTTTAAGGTTAACGGTTTCTAGCAATTTTGCTGATTCTACTATTTTTGTAAAAGTTGTTTGTGTTGATGCATGCATTCTCAATAACTCAAGTTGCCAACTATCGTTGTTGATGCCTAATATGAACTGATCTCTTAAACGTTCATCCAGGTTATCACCAAAATTACAATTTCCTGTGAGAAACCTTAAATCTAGTTCAAATTGAGTTATGGTCTCACCTTCATTCCGGAATCGTCGAGAAAAACAAACTCTCTGGGATAGAGGTGCTTGTGGTTTCGTGTAGAATTTGTTTAAGACTTCTATTGCATCATTAAATCCAATGTTGTTTATGGGGGTCAGATGCATAGAATCGAAAACTATCTTGAATGGTTGCGGTCCCAGATTCTCAAGTAGTAAGTCTCGTTTTTTTTCTTCGTTTTTGATGTTTCCATTTCGTAGGAAAATCTTGAACCTTTCGTGCCAATATATCCAATCTTTGGTTGTTCCATCGAATGGTTGACATTTGCTGTGATTTTTATTTACCGACTGCGCCATGTAGAATATTAGAGATAAATAAGTCTCAAAGATTAATACGCAACGTGTGTAATCTCTATTAAAACATGTAGGATAGAGTGAATTCCAATCAACAAACTATTAAATATTATAACTGATTTATGTCATCTTTTTTGCATAACATCTGGTTTCTGGTATACTATAGTTTCCTCTATGGCAGACACTTTGAGATTTGTACTGATCATAAAGCTTTAGTGGAAGTTTTCGGTGAAAATGACTCTATTCCAAAAGGTGTTTCCAACCGTATTGCTAGATGGGCTTTAATTTTGAGCTCATACGACTACTCAATAAATTATCACAGAGGTGCAGATAATGAAACGACGGATATGCTATCAAGGTTTCCTTTGGAAAATGTATTGAAAATAGGAAATTATCATGGGATAAAAATAGCAACAGCAGCTTTTCAGTGTAAAATGGATCAAATCTTGGCTGGCTTGGAAGGCGTTGCATGTCTTTTAGACGATATAATAATAACAGCTCCCACAAGAGAAGAACACATTAACAGAGTCAGGGAAGTGTTAAAACGTTTTGAAAACAATGGACTTTGAGTACAAACCACAAAATGTAAATGGTTTGAGGAATCAGTAAACAATTTGGGACACAGAATAGATCAAACAGGTATACACCCCACAACTGAACACATCAAAGCCATAGAAGATATGCCTTCACCGAAAAATGTCAAAGAACTAAGATCCTTCTTGGGATCAATCAACTACCACAGTAAATTTGTTCCACATTTACAATCACTGTGCATTCCGTTACACAAATTACTTCAAAAAGGAGCAAATTGGCACTGGGATAAAAAACATGAACAAATCGCTACAAAATTGAGACATTTATTAACAACATCAGATACTTTAGCTCATTATGATGAATCACTTCCTCTAATTCTTGCCACAGACGCAAGTGAAGTCGGATTAGGTGCAGCTCTTTTTCACAGATATACTGATGGTACTGAAAGGCCAATTTTGTTCACATCAAGACGACTTGACAAAGCTGAAAAACGGTACAGTGTGATTGAAAAGAAGCATTAGGTTTAATTTTCGGAGTAACACGTTTTGAACAGTTCCTCTATGGCAGACACTTTGAGATTCGTACTGATCATAAAGCTTTAGTGAAAGTTTTCGGTGAAAATGACTCTATTCCAAAAGTTGTTTCCAACCGTATTGCTTGATGGGCTTTAATTTTGAGCTCATACGACTACTCAATAAATTATCACAGAGGTGCAGATAATGCAACGACGGATATGCTATCAAGGTTTCCTATGGAAAATGTATTGAAGTCAAAAAACGAAAAGTTAGGGGAAAACAATAGAGCACATCTTTTCCACCTTCGATTTCAAGATATACCATTATCAACAAAGAGCTTACAAGAAACAACAAAACATGACACAACACTTGCAAAAGTTACAAACTATCTCCGAAGTGGTTGAACAACAGATACAAATGTAAACAAAGAACTACTACCATATTACAATAAATGAGAAGAACTATCATTTGGAAATGGCATACTCCTCTGGTCGGGTCGTTTAGTCATACCCACAAGATTAAGAACAGAAGTACTACAAATTCTTCATGAAGGTCATCCAGGAATTGTAGCAATGAAAGGAAAAACACGATTCCAAGTATGGTGGCCTGGACTGGACAAAGATTTAGAGGAACATGTAAAACACTGCACCGCATGTCAAGAAAACAGAAACAGAGATGTTGAGTTGCCACTTTTCTCATGGACTCTTCCAACAGAAGTGTGGTCTAGAATCCACATAGATTTCGCAGGACCATTTTTAGGGAAAATGTGGTTAGTCGTTGTAGATGCTAGATCGAAATGGCTCGAAGTAATACCCATGTCAACAACCACAACAAAATCCACGATCAATATATTACAAGATCTATTTTCTAAATTTGGCTACCCAAGAATAATTGTAAGTGACAATGGTCCTCAACTGACTTCGTATGAATTCCAAAATTTCTGCAAAGAACTGAACATAAAACATGCATGTATCACCCCATATCACCCAAAAAGCAATGGATTGGCGGAGCGTTGTGTACGAACGTTCAAAGAACGTATGGGAATTTCAAAAGGAAGTACTGGCACCTTACAAGAAAAACTAAATAAATTTTTATTCACTCATAGAACATCCCCAAAGAGAGCAACGGGAAAAACACCTGCTTTTATGATGTTCGCTCGCGAGTTACGCTGCAAAATAGATCTATTACTACCAGATGTTAACGACAGAGTAGACGAAGAGTTAGTTAGACAAGGGAACAGCAAGCCGAGAGTCAACACAAAGGTGTTTGGAGAGGGCGATGGCGTATGGGTACTAGACAGATCAGGCAAAGGCTACAAAAAAGGAAAAATCGTTAAAGTAAATGGACTATACTCATACCTAGTGAATGTTGAGGAAACGATGAGAAGATGCCATGCAGATCTACTGCAATATGCAGTTTGAACTTAAGAAGAAAGGGGGAAGATGTAGTATACCAGAAACCAGATGTTATGCAAAACAGATGACATAAATCAGTTATAATATTTAATAGTTTGTTGATTGGAATTCACTTTATCCTACATGTTTTAATAGAGATTACACACGTTGAGTATTAATCTTTGAGACTTATCTATTTCTAATATTCTACAGGGTCGCTGAATCCAAATCCGAAATCAGAAATCTTCTATCCATATTTTTAAGGAAGTTAGACTTTGAGAAAAAGTGATGAGTCATACTTTGAGCAAACGTCGGCGTAGTTGTTACATCTGTCGGCATATTTGTAAGATCCCCATGTGAAAGGACAGGAGAGCTTCAAAATATGAAATATGATCTTCAGTAATATGATCTTCCAGGAGCGAGGTCTCTGCGATGTGAAACTGGCCTTAATGTTGTGATTTTCTCACGGTATCGGAGTAGTTTCATGATGTCATTCTGCACATTATGTAATTAAATTCTGATATTCCCTCTATTGTTTTCAAACGTTTTCCTAAAGTACTTAGAATTGTTGTAAACGCAAAATCATCATAAAAAAATCAGTTGAACATCCATTCTATTGCTGAGTCTTCTACTTTGATCGAGGGAATTTTCCTGTATTCTGTCTTTGTTAGTTATATTCCTTTCTCGTTCTATTGAGGGAAATTATTGTCGTCCCCACCACGTCCTTTGTAATTTGGTATTTTCTAATGCATAATATTTCCAGCCCCAATACCTATTTTTGAGTGGTTGACTGCTGCACTTTATTATTATTGTAGGCTATGGATTAGTGACAGTTGAAAACCCATTTAAGGGTGAGTAATGAATATTTTATAGTATTGTTGTATTGTCTTTATTTTGATGTATCAGGTAACAACCCCTGATTTAACAATTATTCAATTAATTTTTCACTCAATTTTGTAATCTCACATCTGAGATGTATGACGATATCCTAATGTACAAGAAAGCTATACTAAATGGAGTATATTCCTATTTTTTATTGATACTGTCATTTATATCTCTGGAATTTTGTAATTGTGAGTAAAGTTTGGAATACTCACAAGTTGTACATAAACTGTAACTCTGTAACTGTTCATCATTCTTTTAACTAGTAATTTCTTTTCATAATCCCATTCATTATAGATTTCAAATTCTACAATTAAAACCTATAATATTCCTCTAATCTTATATTTAATGTATTGTATTCTTTAGATGATTTCTTGAGAAATCATTCATTGAATGCAATATTTAGTATGTTATTTATTCTAGCATTACTAAGTAGTTGTGACTTGTGTTGCAGGTTTTTTTGTGTGTGTGTGTATTCTTGAATACTCATTCGAGGATCGTGCTGTAAATATGCCTTGCTGTCGAACGAGGGCTTACGAATTCGCCGACCGAGATGGACGGTGATATCGGACATCTGACCTTGCCGTGCGGGGCTGAAAGACGATCTTCGATCTGACGCCACTAGCCCGATGCCTGGAGGCCATAACCCTTCATCCTCATCCATCACCCTTTGGACACCGGACTCGAGGACGTCAGATCTTAGATAAGTACTTGATACCTCCACTATAATATCAGATGTGCCCCGTAAATTTGGTCTCTTAAAGACATATTGTATTTGATCTTTTAAAGACATGTGTATTCGGTCTCTTAAAGACAGATTGATTATTAGATTATCCATGTAAAGATGTATTTTGTAATATTCTCTATATTATTCTCATTATTATAAGGGCTGTCAGTCAACCGAATATCTATGTTTTTAATTCCAAGACCCTCAAACCACTAGAATTAAGATCACATTATTGATCAGATAAAAATCCGCAGATCTCAGGGTCTAGCACAATTTCAACAACTAAGCCTTCTCCGACAAAATCATTTGTCACCAGGAGATCGGCTTAAAATGGTAGCAGAGAACGTGATTCACGATGAATCTGATGAATATTGTGATCTTATTTCGGTGATGAGGTTGGAATTCAATGATTAATATGTTTAGGTAAAATGAGACACTTAGTTTGAGAGGTATCAGGAAATTAGATTTATTTAAGGCTTTTTGAGTAATTGAGTCATCAGAATATCAAGCTTCCCTGTATTTTATTTTAGATTTCATTATTAGTTTAGATTCCATTTTATTGTAGTGACCATGGCGAAAGTAACTTTAGATTTGTTGCAAGACGAATTTGTAAATAATAGTAAAGTTGATGCATTTCTATCTCATAAGATCAATCTCGATGCATTGACTAAAGTTGAGTTGTTATTTGAACTAGAAATACTAGGTCAGGAAAAATCTGAAATGCTATCCCAAACGGTTGATAATTTGAGATCGCGGTTTAGACAAAAAATCTCTGATCTAGCTGAACGTAGATGTGTGGCATATGAAACGTTGAAATCCCATAACACGATAAAGGAATTGAAGTCCCGCATTGATTATTTACTGGAAGAATGTGAATCGAGTGCAGATTTAGTAAGAAAGATATTGTAAAAATAGAGTCGAAAATAATGCATTTCATTTCTGTTCTGGAACAATCTCTGAAAGCTTTCCCAGCAATAACGCCTGAAAAGAAGGACAGATCCATGAGCATTGTGCACGAAGCCCTAACCTACTTGCCTGCTCTCATTGAACGAGCGGTCGATCTCCAGAAGAAAATGACTAGGAGTCACCCCCTAACCCCTGTAAACAACCAGCCATCCGGCGCCTTTTCTTTTCCGAGTGAATCTAATCAAATGTCGAGTGTAGTTTTTAATCAGGCAGGGGAAAACAGCAAAGTCACGTCTATGTTAAAGGTACCTTCATTGAGTGTAACTAACGTTGTGCCTACAGAAACAGCTACCGCCCCAAGCCCCGTGTTTCAGACTATTCCAAATGAAAACCAGTCTCTTCCTCGAGATTCAATCTATTCTAAAATACATAATCCAGTTGAACCCTTATTGAAAGATTCAAAGCCCACGGACGGACTGAACATTCACAATTTGCTCACATTTTTAACTGTTGCTCTAAAAATCCAATCATTCTCCCAAATTTCTGATAGCCAGCTGTTGAAATTGTTGGTCCCTTTCACTCAAGGGCCACTATTTGATAAAATCACGATGTCAATCAATCTGAATCATTCATTCGAACAATTCCATTTGGAGATATTGAGCTATTTTATACCCCAAAGATTAATGTCAACTATAATTAAAGATCACTTCTATAGGTTGCAAGCTCCTTCAGAGCCCATTTCCGCGTATGTCGTTTCGATCAAAGAGAGAAAATACATTCTTATAATGCCTTTGAAGTTTATCATGAATTTAGCTGTGAAAACTGGTAAATTTCCCCAGAAGTGGAAAACTGCAAGAATTACTCCTGTTTTCAAATCTGCTAAAAGAACCGATATAATGAATTATAGGCCAATTTCAATTTTGAATTGTTTCTCAAATTTTTTTGAAAAAATACTACATTCAAATATATTTATGCAGGTCAGGAGTGTCATAGCAGAGGAGCAGCATGGCTTTTTACCATGTCGCTCAACAGTGACTAATCTTATGACCTTCAGTGATGAAGTATCCCAGGTACTGGACAATGGAGGTCGTGTAGATGTTGTGTATACAGATTTGTCCAAGGCTTTTGACACTATCAGCCATAGGCTATTGTTGATAAAGCTTGGACTGATGGGTTTCAGTGATAGCCTTGTCAATCTTCTGCAGAGTTATCTACAGTCCAGGACGCAATTTGTTAAAATTCTCAATTTTAAATCAAAATCATTCATATGTTCATCGGGAGTACCTCAGGGCTCCAACCTTGGGCCTCTCTTATTTCTCCTGTACATAAATGACGTTCCATCAGTTATAAAGAATTCTTCCTGTCTCCTTTATGCAGACGATGTGGAATTGTTCAAGGAGATCAAGAATGTTGATGATACATTTTATTTACAGGGTGATATCAATAATTTTTTTTTCATTGGTGTGAGACTAATGGACTCAGGTTGAATGTTTCAAAATGTAAATTCATGAGTTTCAATCGTCAACTCAACCCTCAAATAAATGTGTATCATATAAGTGACAGACCATTGGAGCAGGTAAGATACTTCAAGGACCTTGGAGTTCAATTTGCTTCTGATTTTTCTTTCAATACACACATTGATTGGATAGCTACTAGGGCAAATCAGCAAATGGGTTTTATTCTGAGAACCTGCTCACCCTTTAATGATGTCTTGCCTCTGATATTAATTTACAAGTCACTTGTGAGAAGTCTGCTAGAATATGCTCCAGAGATATGGAGCCCATCATGCAGACAGAGTTAGTGTACTGGAGCGATTGCAAAATAAATTTTTTGAGATTCATGTTTTACAAGAAATTCAATTACTATTGTCCGTTAGATTTTCCAACTGAGTCACTGAGAAATTTATTTCACATTAAATCTTTAAAAGTAAGGCGTGATGTCAGAGCACTCATTTTCCTCTTTGGTCTCCTGAATAATGAAATAGATGCACCACATTTACTAATTTGAATATATATGTATCACCTGTTGCTCGACGTTCTGATTTTTCATTCATGGTTCCACGCTCCAGAGCTCTAAGAAACTATCACTCTCCCCTGAATAGAATGCAGAGAATTTACAATAATTTAACGGGGCAACTAGATGTCTTCTGGTTTTCTCGTGCTAGATTCCGCGAAGTTTTATACGCTAGTATGGTTTAGGTGGATGTCAACAATATCTTTTGGATGCATGGGTGTGGCTGTGCACAGTCATGGTTTGGGGCGAGAGGTACGGTATTTTGTTATTATTTATATAAGAAGTTCTGATCATATTTTGATTCAATCGTTGTTTTTTCAATTTTGCATTTATCAAGTTTTTTTTTCTCTCTCTTTTCCAACTAGATTACAAGTTTTTGTACTCATTGTATTTTTTGTCATTTTCTTCTTTTTCTTATACATTAATTTTCCTATTAATATTTTTCTTATTATTATCAATAATATTATAACTATTTTTCCTTTTTTTAATCTCAATATTGTATTGTACAAATATGTAAAGGAGACAGATTTGGGGTGACGCCCGTTGTCTCCATTTATGAATGAATGAATAAATAAATAAATATTAAGCGGAATTAGCCCCCGCGAGAGGTCAAGGTTAACTTACATGAAGAAACCAGCCAATTTATCTGAGTTAAATGAGCTGTGCATACATTCTCAAAACGTTCAATTCGCTGATATCGAAAGGAATTCCATCAATCAAGTGAACAGAGGAAACACTTTTACCCAAAATAATAATAAGGTTACCCATGAAAATTCAAACATTAATTTTAGGCGTGATATTGTGTGTCACAAATGCAACAGGAAGGGCCATATTGCCAGAAACTGTAATTCAAAAAACTTGACTCTAGCTTCCTCAACAAAAAAAACTTGAAACTCAAATCAGAAATGAAGAATCCAATAAAACCATCAAATTCTCAATACAGATTAATCCCGTTAAAGAATAAAATCGCTATAAAGGTTCTAGAAATCGTTTTATTCGAAGTTTGAAGCATAAAACTGAACAGAAAATGTGCGGCATGATATTCTCTAACAAAGTTCTCCCATTTGTAGAAGCAAGTTTCAATAACACAGATAAATGCCTAGTTGAATCTGGATCTGTATTCACCTTAATACGCGCTTCCACCCTTGAAGAAATAATCGATAATAATAAGTTTAAGGAGATTGAAATTATTGACGATGATGTAACCTGTTATACAGCAAACTCTTCCAAATTGATAATCAATAAATCGTGCATATTGAAAATAAAAATTGAGCAATTTCCATGGAAATTCCGATTTTTAATAGCCGAGAATCTACCAGTTGAGGTCATTTTGGGATGTGATTTTATTACTTACTCTCAAATGATTGTGAATCTGAACAAAGAACATTATTTCTTCGACTTTATCCCTCAACAAAAATTTCCTTTGAACAGTAAAAGTAGGATTTCTAGTAATTCTGGTATTCAGCTTCATAATGTAATGGAGAGGTTAGCTCCGATGGACCTGTCTCATTTGAATTACTCTGATAGGAGTGATTTAGAGAAGTTGATTAGGAAATACTCTGATGTATTGACCGATAGGATTGGATCGACCGATTTAATAAAGTATGACATCAAACTAACTTCTAATAAGATTGTCAGGTCACAACCGTATCCCCTGAATCCCGTCAAACTAGAATACCTAAGAGGGAAAATCCAACAATTATTAGCTGAGGATATTATTGAAGTGTCAAACTCCCAATATTCATCTCCGTGCATACTAGTTCCTAAACCTACTCCTAACGCCTACCGATTGTGCATAGACTATCACCGTTTAAACAAAATAGTAGAGTTGCAATCAGCACCTGTCGGAGATTTACATAATTGTTTTCATCACTTTTCAAAGGCTAAATGGTTTTCTTGTATAGACTTAACTAGTGCTTACAATCAGATTCAATTAACTGACAGTTCAAAACACCTGACAGCATTTATTACCCCGTTCAATTTATATCAATTCAAGCGATTGCCGTATGGTATTTCTAGTGGTTCTGCTGTATTGACTAACTTGATGCTGAAGTTATTCGGTGATTTAAGATTCAAAGGATTATTTTTCTACTTGGATGATTAAGTAATCTATACTGACAACCTCACTAATCACTGGAAATTGCTTGATGAAGTTTTCCGCAGACTTAGGAATGCTGGATTAACTGTAAACCCCAATAAGGTAACCTTTGCGGCTAATAAGATTAATTTCTTAGGTCATCTTGTTTCACACAACAGTATATCCATTGATCCTGAAAGGACTAAGCCTATTGTGAATTTTCCGGTTCCAACCAAAGTTGAGTCGAACGCTTTCTTGGTATGGTCCAGTTCTTTTCGAAGTTCATCCCTAATTTGGCTCAAATTAAATAAGTGCACTGCGCAAGAAAGACGCCAAATTTGTATGGTCTGAAGAATGTCAGACATCTTTTGATAAATTGAAGAAGATTTTAACCCAACCTCCTGTTCTAAAAATGGCTGATTTTAATGAGAAGTTTATATTGCAAGTCGATGCATCCTCAGTAGGAGTTGCCAGTATTTTGGGACAGATGCAAGATGGAGTGTTAGCTCCAATTGTCTTCGCTTCTCGTACCTTATCCCCGTTAGAACGAAAATATTCTGCATATGAGAAAGAGGCTTTAGCTGCTCTGTACGGAGTTGAAAAATTCCGATATTTTCTTGAACATACTAAGTTCATTTTAAGAGCCGATTGCAATGCATTGCAATATGTATTGAACCATCCAAAACAACTTGGTAGGATTTGTAGATGGGTATTAAGATTATCTGCCTTTCAATTTGAAACTGAACATGTCAGAGGTGTGAATAATCAGGCGGCTGACTGTTTAAGTCGTATGTTCGCCTCCCGAAGTAATTGAAGAAAATTTGTGCAGTATAAATCTAGTAGATTTCCCGCTATCTTTCACGGATTTATCGACTCACCAAGAACACGATGAATTTATTAAGGAAATAATTGATTCAGGGAATAATGGTAACGATATCTACCCCTACAAAATGTCAAAGGGAGTATTAGTATGTCATGTTCGAAATTCCATTCAACCAAAGATTGTTCTTCCCCAAGCCTTAAGGTGAATGATTTGTAAATACTATCATGAATCAACTTTTGGTGCTCATTTAGCATACTTGAAAACACTTAATAGGATCAAACAGACTTTTACATGGAAAGGAATTTCCAAAGATGTAGGTGTGTTCATAAAATACTGTAAAATATGTTCGTTAAGTAAACCAGCTCAAAAATCAAATTTTGGTTATATGGCATCCAGTGTAGCAACTTACCCGATGGAAAAATTCTTTGTAGATTTTGTCGGAAAACTCCCTAGATCTACAAAGGTTAATACTATGATTTTCACTTGTGTAGATGCTTTCACAAAATTCTGTTGGTTGATACCAGTTAGAGAAGCCAACGCTAATACCGTGTGTACTGAGATTCAGAGAATTTTCACTAACTTTGGGGTACCCAAAATAATTGTTTCGGATAATGGACCCCAGTTTACGTCCAATATTTTCAACAAATTCTGTTTTCAAAAGGGTATTTTGCACGTCACCTGCACCCCATATCACCCTCAATCTAATATCGTAGAGAGAGTGCACAGGAATTTGAAATCATCTCTAATTGCCTACTCTGCCCAAGACCAAACTAAATGGGATGAACCTCTCAAATTCCTCCCACTAAGTTTCAACACAGCTTACCATGAGAGTAGTAAATATACTCCCTATGAGTTACTTTTTTGCCACACACCTACTCATCCTTTAACTAATATATGGATGATAGATGATATTCTACCCAAGAAATTTAGTGATGAAACAAGGAAGTTATGGAAATCAGCTTATGAGAATCTCTTAAAATCGCACAGCAGAGTGAAGGAAAAATATGACTCGCGCAGAAGTTCTATTCCTTTCAAAGTTGGTGACAGAGTGTATGTGAAAGCGAATCCTATAAGCAAAGCGATTGATAAGATTACCGCTAAATTGTCTTACCGTTGGATGGGCCCATATCTCTTGAAAGAATGGATAACCCCTGTATCTGTGAACTTATTCTCGTTAGATGGAGAAACATTCGTAAGACGCGCGCATGTATCACAGTTAAAGATTGATAAGAGTAATGCAACTTGAAAGCAATTTGGATGGACGCATCCTGCTATTTCTCGCCCACTCTTAAGTAACAAGCAGATCGTTTGAATGATAGTAATGTGATAAAGTCGACTTAAATCAAATGATAAAAATTCCATGGTAGTAGATTAGTTAATTTTGTGGCCACAACTAGTTTATGTTATATTAATGTTATACCACTTATTTTTACTTTATAAGTTAAGATGTAATCCCCATATTCATTTATATACCTTTTCTCATTATTGTATACTAGGTAGTGTTTTCAGTTATTTGTACAGCCCTGGTATAGGTATAGTGTTAGGTAGTTAGCTTGCCCTTATGAAATATTATTATTCTGATGACTTAAGCTTGAGTCTGTGTTTATGTTGTTGGAAACATTGAACTGTGTTGATATCGACCTTGACTGATCACTGTGATGTCACTGATCCCCTCTGCATCCAAACCGGTTGACACTGCGAGTGGGAAGAGTGGTGCCGCTTCTCCTCCTTACTCATACTGCGTCGCGGTATTATGAGCTCTTCTCGCGACCCCTATCAGCGTTCACCCTTATCAATTCTCAACCCTCAAAAAAAAAAAAAAAAATTTTGCACATTTTTCTGGCGTTCTAATTTACTTAAAGGGGGGGAGTCTGTTCCAAAATTTATTTATTTTTTCGAAATTATAACTTTTCCAAGATAAAATTTTATTAGAGTGCTGGATTAACGTTGTGATTTTCTCACAGTATCGGAGTAGTTACATGATGTCATTCCGCACATTACGTAATTAAATTCTGATATTTCCTCTATTGTTTTCAAACGTTTTCCTAGAGTACTTAGAATTGTTGTAAATGCAAAATCATCATAAAAAATCAGTTGAACGTCCATTCTATTGCTGAGTCTTCTACTTTGATCGAGGGAATTTTCCTGTATTCTGTCTTTGTTAGTTGTATTCCTTTCTCGTTCTATTGAGGGAAATTACTGTCGTCACCACCACGTCCTTTGTAATTTGGTATTTTCTAATGCATAATATTTCCAGCCCCGATACCTATTTTTGAGCCTGATTAGGTTGACTTGGAGACCTGAACAGGAGACCGCTTTTATCTTCTGTAGAGTACAGACATGTTTTCTGAGCTTAATTATTTATTGACCTGATTCAATAATGTCTTTTCCCGACAGTTTTTTTTTATTCTCTCTCGGAGACTAAAATTATATTATTGGGAATCATTTATCCCATCAGTTTTGAAATCGCTAATCCTTTTATTAAATTATTAATGGCATAGTTAATTTCCATTCAGAGCGGTTGACTGCTGCACTTTATTATTATTGTAGGCTATGGATTAGTGACAGTCGAAAACCCATTTAAGGGTGAGTAATGAATATTTTATAGTATTGTTGTATTGTCTTTATTTTGATGTATCAGGTAACAACCCATGATTTAACAATTATTCAATTAATTTTTCACTCAATTTTGTAATCTTACATCTGAGATGTATGACGATATCCTAATGTACAAGAAAGCTATACTAAATGGAGTATATTCCTATTTTTTATTGATACAGTCATTTTATCTCTGGAATTTTGTAATTGTGAGTAAAGTTTGGAATACTCACTAGTTGTACATGAACTGTAACTCTGTAACTGTTCATCATTCTTTTAACTAGTAATTTCTTTTCATAATCCCATTCATTATAGATTTCAAATTCTACAATTAAAACCTATAATATTCCTCTAATTTTATATTTAATGTAAATTGTATGTATTGTATTCATTAGATGATTTCTTGAGAAATCATTCATTGAATGCAATATTTAGTATGTTATTTATTCTAGCATTACTAAGTAGTTGTGACTTGTGTTGCAGGTTTTTTTTTGTGTGTGTGTATTCTTGAATACTCATTCGAGGATCGTGCTGTAAATATGCCTTGCTGTCGAACGAGGGCTTACGAATTCGCCGACCGAGATGGACGGTGATATCGGACATCTGACCTTGCCGTGCGGGGCTGAAAGACGATCTTCGATCTGACGCCACTAGCCCGATGCCTGGAGGCCATAACCCTTCATCCTCATCCATCACCCTTTGGACACCGGACTCGAGGACGTCAGATCTTAGATAAGTACTTGATACCCCCACTACAATATCAGATGTGTCCCGTAAATTTGGTCTCTTAAAGACATATTGTATTTGATCTCTTAAAGACATGTGTATTCGGTCTCTTAAAGACATATTGTATTTGGTCTCTTAAAGACATGTGTATTCGGTCTCTTAAAGACAGATTGATTATTAGATTATCCATGTAAAGATGTATTTTGTAATATTCTCTATGTTATTCTCATTATTATAAGGGCTGTCAGTCAACCGAATATCTATGTTTTAATTCCAAGACCCTCAAACCACTAGAATTAGGATCACATTATTGATCAGATAAAAATCCGCAGATCTCAGGGTCTAGCACAATTTCAACAACTAAGCCTTCTCCGACAAAATCATTTGTCACCAGGAGATCGGCTTAAAATGGTAGCAGAGAACGTGATTCACGATGAATCTGATGAATATTGTGATCTTATTTCGGTGATGAGGTTGGAATTCAATGATTAATATGTTTAGGTAAAATGAGACACTTAGTTTGAGAGGTATCAGGAAATTAGATTTATTTAAGGCTTTTTGAGTAATTGAGTCATCAGAATATCAAGCTTCCCTGTATTTTATTTTAGATTTCATTATTAGTTTAGATTCCATTTTATTGTAGTGACCATGGCGAAAGTAACTTTAGATTTGTTGCAAGACGAATTGTAAATAATAGTAAAGTTGATGCATTTCTATCTCATAAGATCAATCTCGATGCATTGACTAAAGTTGAGTTGTTATTTGAACTAGAAATACTAGGTCAGGAAAAATCTGAAATGCTATCCCAAACGGTTGATAATTTGAGATCGCGGTTTAGACAAAAAATCTCTGATCTAGCTGAACGTAGATGTGTGGCATATGAAACGTTGAAATCCCATAACACGATAAAGGAATTGAAGTCCCGCATTGATTATTTACTGGAAGAATGTGAATCGAGTGCAGATTTAGTAAGAAAGATATTGTAAAAATAGAGTCGAAAATAATGCATTTCATTTCTGTTCTGGAACAATCTCTGAAAGCTTTCCCAGCAATAACGCCTGAAAAAAAGGACAGATCCATGAGCATTGTGCACGAAGCCCTAACCTACTTGCCTGCTCTCATTGAACGAGCGGTCGATCTCCAGAAGAAAATGACTAGGAGTCACCCCCTAACCCCTGTAAACAACCAGCCATCCGGCGCCTTTTCTTTTCCGAGTGAATCTAATCAAATGTCGAGTGTAGTTTTTAATCAGGCAGGGGAAAACAGCAAAGTCACGTCTATGTTAAAGGTACCTTCATTGAGTGTAACTAACGTTGTGCCTACAGAAACAGCTACCGCCCCAAGCCCCGTGTTTCAGACTATTCCAAATGAAAACCAGTCTCTTCCTCAAGATTCAATCTATTCTAAAATACATAATCCAGTTGAACCCTTATTGAAAGATTTAAAGCCCACTGACGGACTAAACATTCACAATTTGCTCACATTTTTAACTGTTGCTCTAAAAATCCAATCATTCTCCCAAATTTCTGAAAGCCAGCTGTTGAAATTGTTGGTTCCTTTCACTCAAGGGCCACTATTTGATAAAATCACGATGTCAATCAATCTGAATCATTCATTCGAACAATTCCATTTGGAGATATTGAGCTATTTTATACCCCAAAGATTAATGTCAACTATAATTAAAGATCACTTCTATAGGTTGCAAGCTCCTTCAGAGCCCATTTCCGCGTATGTCGTTTCGATCAAAGAGAGAAAATACATTCTTATAATGCCTTTGAAGTTTATCATGAATTTAGCTGTGAAAACTGGTAAATTTCCCCAGAAGTGGAAAACTGCAAGAATTACTCCTGTTTTCAAATCTGCTAAAAGAACCGATATAATGAATTATAGGCCAATTTCAATTTTGAATTGTTTCTCAAATTTTTTTGAAAAAATACTACATTCAAATATATTTATGCAGGTCAGGAGTGTCATAGCAGAGGAGCAGCATGGCTTTTTACCATGTCGCTCAACAGTGACTAATCTTATGACCTTCAGTGATGAAGTATCCCAGGTACTGGACAATGGAGGTCGTGTAGATGTTGTGTATACAGATTTGTCCAAGGCTTTTGACACTATCAGCCATAGGCTATTGTTGATAAAGCTTGGACTGATGGGTTTCAGTGATAGCCTTGTCAATCTTCTGCAGAGTTATCTACAGTCCAGGACGCAATTTGTTAAAATTCTCAATTTTAAATCAAAATCATTCATATGTTCATCGGGAGTACCTCAGGGCTCCAACCTTGGGCCTCTCTTATTTCTCCTGTACATAAATGACGTTCCATCAGTTATAAAGAATTCTTCCTGTCTCCTTTATGCAGACGATGTGGAATTGTTCAAGGAGATCAAGAATGTTGATGATACATTTTATTTACAGGGTGATATCAATAATTTTTTTTTCATTGGTGTGAGACTAATGGACTCAGGTTGAATGTTTCAAAATGTAAATTCATGAGTTTCAATCGTCAACTCAACCCTCAAATAAATGTGTATCATATAAGTGACAGACCATTGGAGCAGTAAGATACTTCAAGGACCTTGGAGTTCAATTTGCTTCTGATTTTTCTTTCAATACACACATTGATTGGATAGCTACTAGGGCAAATCAGCAAATGGGTTTTATTCTGAGAACCTGCTCACCCTTTAATGATGTCTTGCCTCTGATATTAATTTACAAGTCACTTGTGAGAAGTCTGCTAGAATATGCTCCAGAGATATGGAGCCCATCATGCAGACAGAGTTAGTGTACTGGAGCGATTGCAAAATAAATTTTTTGAGATTCATGTTTTACAAGAAATTCAATTACTATTGTCCGTTAGATTTTCCAACTGAGTCACTGAGAAATTTATTTCACATTAAATCTTTAAAAGTAAGGCGTGATGTCAGAGCACTCATTTTCCTCTTTGGTCTCCTGAATAATGAAATAGATGCACCACATTTACTAATTTGAATATATATGTATCACCTGTTGCTCGACGTTCTGATTTTTCATTCATGGTTCCACGCTCCAGAGCTCTAAGAAACTATCACTCTCCCCTGAATAGAATGCAGAGAATTTACAATAATTTAACGGGGCAACTAGATGTCTTCTGGTTTTCTCGTGCTAGATTCCGCGAAGTTTTATACGCTAGTATGGTTTAGGTGGATGTCAACAATATCTTTTGGATGCATGGGTGTGGCTGTGCACAGTCATGGTTTGGGGCGAGAGGTACGGTATTTTGTTATTATTTATATAAGAAGTTCTGATCATATTTTGATTCAATCGTTGTTTTTTCAATTTTGCATTTATCAAGTTTTTTTTTCTCTCTCTTTTCCAACTAGATTACAAGTTTTTGTACTCATTGTATTTTTTGTCATTTTCTTCTTTTTCTTATACATTAATTTTCCTATTAATATTTTTCTTATTATTATCAATAATATTATAACTATTTTTCCTTTTTTTAATCTCAATATTGTATTGTACAAATATGTAAAGGAGACAGATTTGGGGTGACGCCCGTTGTCTCCATTTATGAATGAATGAATAAATAAATAAATATTAAGCGGAATTAGCCCCCGCGAGAGGTCAAGGTTAACTTACATGAAGAAACCAGCCAATTTATCTGAGTTAAATGAGCTGTGCATACATTCTCAAAACGTTCAATTCGCTGATATCGAAAGGAATTCCATCAATCAAGTGAACAGAGGAAACACTTTTACCCAAAATAATAATAAGGTTACCCATGAAAATTCAAACATTAATTTTAGGCGTGATATTGTGTGTCACAAATGCAACAGGAAGGGCCATATTGCCAGAAACTGTAATTCAAAAAACTTGACTCTAGCTTCCTCAACAAAAAAAACTTGAAACTCAAATCAGAAATGAAGAATCCAATAAACCATCAAATTCTCAATACAGATTAATCCCGTTAAAGAATAAAATCGCTATAAAGGTTCTAGAAATCGTTTTATTCGAAGTTTGAAGCATAAAACTGAACAGAAAATGTGCGGCATGATATTCTCTAACAAAGTTCTCCCATTTGTAGAAGCAAGTTTCAATAACACAGATAAATGCCTAGTTGAATCTGGATCTGTATTCACCTTAATACGCGCTTCCACCCTTGAAGAAATAATCGATAATAATAAGTTTAAGGAGATTGAAATTATTGACGATGATGTAACCTGTTATACAGCAAACTCTTCCAAATTGATAATCAATAAATCGTGCATATTGAAAATAAAAATTGAGCAATTTCCATGGAAATTCCGATTTTTAATAGCCGAGAATCTACCAGTTGAGGTCATTTTGGGATGTGATTTTATTACTTACTCTCAAATGATTGTGAATCTGAACAAAGAACATTATTTCTTCGACTTTATCCCTCAACAAAAATTTCCTTTGAACAGTAAAAGTAGGATTTCTAGTAATTCTGGTATTCAGCTTCATAATGTAATGGAGAGGTTAGCTCCGATGGACCTGTCTCATTTGAATTACTCTGATAGGAGTGATTTAGAGAAGTTGATTAGGAAATACTCTGATGTATTGACCGATAGGATTGGATCGACCGATTTAATAAAGTATGACATCAAACTAACTTCTAATAAGATTGTCAGGTCACAACCGTATCCCCTGAATCCCGTCAAACTAGAATACCTAAGAGGGAAAATCCAACAATTATTAGCTGAGGATATTATTGAAGTGTCAAACTCCCATATTCATCTCCGTGCATACTAGTTCCTAAACCTACTCCTAACGCCTACCGATTGTGCATAGACTATCACCGTTTAAACAAAATAGTAGAGTTGCAATCAGCACCTGTCGGAGATTTACATAATTGTTTTCATCACTTTTCAAAGGCTAAATGGTTTTCTTGTATAGACTTAACTAGTGCTTACAATCAGATTCAATTAACTGACAGTTCAAAACACCTGACAGCATTTATTACCCCGTTCAATTTATATCAATTCAAGCGATTGCCGTATGGTATTTCTAGTGGTTCTGCTGTATTGACTAACTTGATGCTGAAGTTATTCGGTGATTTAAGATTCAAAGGATTATTTTTCTACTTGGATGATTAAGTAATCTATACTGACAACCTCACTAATCACTGGAAATTGCTTGATGAAGTTTTCCGCAGACTTAGGAATGCTGGATTAACTGTAAACCCCAATAAGGTAACCTTTGCGGCTAATAAGATTAATTTCTTAGGTCATCTTGTTTCACACAACAGTATATCCATTGATCCTGAAAGGACTAAGCCTATTGTGAATTTTCCGGTTCCAACCAAAGTTGAGTCGAACGCTTTCTTGGTATGGTCCAGTTCTTTTCGAAGTTCATCCCTAATTTGGCTCAAATTAAATAAGTGCACTGCGCAAGAAAGACGCCAAATTTGTATGGTCTGAAGAATGTCAGACATCTTTTGATAAATTGAAGAAGATTTTAACCCAACCTCCTGTTCTAAAAATGGCTGATTTTAATGAGAAGTTTATATTGCAAGTCACCTGCACCCCATATCACCCTCAATCTAATATCGTAGAGAGAGTGCACAGGAATTTGAAATCATCTCTAATTGCCTACTCTGCCCAAGACCAAACTAAATGGGATGAACCTCTCAAATTCCTCCCACTAAGTTTCAACACAGCTTACCATGAGAGTAGTAAATATACTCCCTATGAGTTACTTTTTTGCCACACACCTACTCATCCTTTAACTAATATATGGATGATAGATGATATTCTACCCAAGAAATTTAGTGATGAAACAAGGAAGTTATGGAAATCAGCTTATGAGAATCTCTTAAAATCGCACAGCAGAGTGAAGGAAAAATATGACTCGCGCAGAAGTTCTATTCCTTTCAAAGTTGGTGACAGAGTGTATGTGAAAGCGAATCCTATAAGCAAAGCGATTGATAAGATTACCGCTAAATTGTCTTACCGTTGGATGGGCCCATATCTCTTGAAAGAATGGATAACCCCTGTATCTGTGAACTTATTCTCGTTAGATGGAGAAACATTCGTAAGACGCGCGCATGTATCACAGTTAAAGATTGATAAGAGTAATGCAACTTGAAAGCAATTTGGATGGACGCATCCTGCTATTTCTCGCCCACTCTTAAGTAACAAGCAGATCGTTTGAATGATAGTAATGTGATAAAGTCGACTTAAATCAAATGATAAAAATTCCATGGTAGTAGATTAGTTAATTTTGTGGCCACAACTAGTTTATGTTATATTAATGTTATACCACTTATTTTTACTTTATAAGTTAAGATGTAATCCCCATATTCATTTATATACCTTTTCTCATTATTGTATACTAGGTAGTGTTTTCAGTTATTTGTACAGCCCTGGTATAGGTATAGTGTTAGGTAGTTAGCTTGCCCTTATGAAATATTATTATTCTGATGACTTAAGCTTGAGTCTGTGTTTATGTTGTTGGAAACATTGAACTGTGTTGATATCGACCTTGACTGATCACTGTGATGTCACTGATCCCCTCTGCATCCAAACCGGTTGACACTGCGAGTGGGAAGAGTGGTGCCGCTTCTCCTCCTTACTCATACTGCGTCGCGGTATTATGAGCTCTTCTCGCGACCCCTATCAGCGTTCACCCTTATCAATTCTCAACCCTCAAAAAAAAAAAAAAAAATTTTGCACATTTTTCTGGCGTTCTAATTTACTTAAAGGGGGGGAGTCTGTTCCAAAATTTATTTATTTTTTCGAAATTATAACTTTTCCAAGATAAAATTTTATTAGAGTGCTGGATTAACGTTGTGATTTTCTCACAGTATCGGAGTAGTTACATGATGTCATTCCGCACATTACGTAATTAAATTCTGATATTTCCTCTATTGTTTTCAAACGTTTTCCTAGAGTACTTAGAATTGTTGTAAATGCAAAATCATCATAAAAAATCAGTTGAACGTCCATTCTATTGCTGAGTCTTCTACTTTGATCGAGGGAATTTTCCTGTATTCTGTCTTTGTTAGTTGTATTCCTTTCTCGTTCTATTGAGGGAAATTACTGTCGTCACCACCACGTCCTTTGTAATTTGGTATTTTCTAATGCATAATATTTCCAGCCCCGATACCTATTTTTGAGCCTGATTAGGTTGACTTGGAGACCTGAACAGGAGACCGCTTTTATCTTCTGTAGAGTACAGACATGTTTTCTGAGCTTAATTATTTATTGACCTGATTCAATAATGTCTTTTCCCGACAGTTTTTTTTTATTCTCTCTCGGAGACTAAAATTATATTATTGGGAATCATTTATCCCATCAGTTTTGAAATCGCTAATCCTTTTATTAAATTATTAATGGCATAGTTAATTTCCATTCAGAGCGGTTGACTGCTGCACTTTATTATTATTGTAGGCTATGGATTAGTGACAGTCGAAAACCCATTTAAGGGTGAGTAATGAATATTTTATAGTATTGTTGTATTGTCTTTATTTTGATGTATCAGGTAACAACCCATGATTTAACAATTATTCAATTAATTTTTCACTCAATTTTGTAATCTTACATCTGAGATGTATGACGATATCCTAATGTACAAGAAAGCTATACTAAATGGAGTATATTCCTATTTTTTATTGATACAGTCATTTTATCTCTGGAATTTTGTAATTGTGAGTAAAGTTTGGAATACTCACTAGTTGTACATGAACTGTAACTCTGTAACTGTTCATCATTCTTTTAACTAGTAATTTCTTTTCATAATCCCATTCATTATAGATTTCAAATTCTACAATTAAAACCTATAATATTCCTCTAATTTTATATTTAATGTAAATTGTATGTATTGTATTCATTAGATGATTCTTGAGAAATCATTCATTGAATGCAATATTTAGTATGTTATTTATTCTAGCATTACTAAGTAGTTGTGACTTGTGTTGCAGGTTTTTTTTGTGTGTGTGTGTATTCTTGAATACTCATTCGAGGATCGTGCTGTAAATATGCCTTGCTGTCGAACGAGGGCTTACGAATTCGCCGACCGAGATGGACGGTGATATCGGACATCTGACCTTGCCGTGCGGGGCTGAAAGACGATCTTCGATCTGACGCCACTAGCCCGATGCCTGGAGGCCATAACCCTTCATCCTCATCCATCACCCTTTGGACACCGGACTCGAGGACGTCAGATCTTAGATAAGTACTTGATACCCCCACTACAATATCAGATGTGTCCCGTAAATTTGGTCTCTTAAAGACATATTGTATTTGATCTCTTAAAGACATGTGTATTCGGTCTCTTAAAGACATATTGTATTTGGTCTCTTAAAGACATGTGTATTCGGTCTCTTAAAGACAGATTGATTATTAGATTATCCATGTAAAGATGTATTTTGTAATATTCTCTATGTTATTCTCATTATTATAAGGGCAGTCAGTCAACCGCATATCTATGTATTTAATTCCAAGACCCTCAAACCACTAGAATTAGGATCACATTATTGATCAGATAAAAATCCGCAGATCTCAGGGTCTAGCACAATTTCAACAACTAAGCCTTCTCCGACAAAATTATTTGTCACCAGGAGATCGGCTTACAAGCTCTAAAGCCTAAACAACATTATAAGAGAAACTTCTTAACTAGCGTTCTCTTATTTTTCAAAACTTTGCATGATTCAACGTGGGCGATTGACGATTCAATGATTCTCCAATCAATTCAAATTCACGAATTCTTATGCTTACAATTTTATCACAACTAACATTTTTTCACATACCTTCAACTATTGAAATATTTTTTTACTCTACCAAAACTTGCCGCCCTCTGAACTCTGCCGCACTGGGCTATTGTCCATTGAACCCAGATGTGCACCCAGCCCGCTCCCAATGGATGCATTCTGCGTCCATGACCCCCCACCCCCCCGGCCAGTTGGCATCAATGAATTAGTGTTGTTTCAGCTGTCGGTTTGTTAAATCGTCAGAAATGGTTTTCTGAAATTTGTAAGAAAAAAAAAAAAATCAAAAATCATTTATTTCCCAAATAATTACAGAAGTGTTACATAACACAAACGTATTATAAAAAAATGTAAGGAAACCCCCTACAAGACTATCCGTCTGTGTGTAGGGGGGAGTTCAGTACGGTAACAGTCTTTCACACATCAGTTTATAACAATAATAATTCCTATATATTTAGCATGCACCTAAATTCTAGATAATTCTAAGGATTTAATTATAATTTCACATCATTTGACATAAAATTTGATTGATTATTCATTTATTCATATGTATCAACAGATTTCAAGAGATGCATGAACCGCAGTGCGTGGGTCCCTGATGAATTCCCAGATAATCAAAAAGAAAAACAAAATTTAATAGAATGAAAAGTTAAAAGATTGAAGTAAATGGGAGAGTGGGACAAGGAAAAATACAATATCTTAACAATCCAGACTAGAAAAAAAAGATAACAATATGAAGGAAGTGTAAGTTGGTTTATCAAACTTTGGGTTAGATTGGATTGATTATCGTGCATAGCGGGATCGAAGTAACTGCTCGGACATCTCCCAGCCAATATGGTATAGCCACCTGTCCACCCTCCTCCTGTACACCGCCAAACTGCATATCTCTGCTTCTTTAATCTCGTCAGGCACATTCCTATAAAGGACGTGCGCCAGGTAAGCAGGATTTGTCAGTTCCGAGCCATGTGTCAGCTGGGGAATTTCAAAGTTATAATTGGATCTGAAGCGTGTTGAATAGATATTATTGATAGTTTCTCCTAAGAGCTCTGTTTTGTATTTTTTTATGTGAATTAACAAAGATTTAATAAAAAGCTGTCTGACATTTAGAACTGGAAACTCTGTGAATAAAAGAATTGTTGGATATCTGTAATCTTTTTTTAGAATTGTTTTTATAATTGCCCTTTGAGTAACCGCCAGAGGCTCAATAACTGAGGTGGAGGCCCCACCCCAAGCTAGGATTCCGTATTGTACTATGGACTGGACATAGGCAAAATATACGGTTTTGCATTGATTCAAGCTTAACACATGGCTCAGCTCTGAGAAGGCATACAATAATTTTCTAAGCCTGTTCTTTACACACTGAACATGTTGCTCCCAACTCATCCTGGAATCTAGTACCACTCCCAAGTATTTGTAGTGGTTAACGCGTTCGATCACACCACAGCCACAGCTATCAGACCTAGGATTATTACAGGAATGTATCTTTAATATTAAGGGACCTGGATCAGCTTGGTTCCTTGTTATTATTGGCATATATTTTGTCTTTGACACATTTACCGTTAGGCAATTGTGATTAAACCAATTTTTTATTTTCATTAAGTCAATAGAGGCCTTCTCGTAGGCCTCCTCCCAAGTGCTTCCTGAAGACACAACTGCTGTGTCATCAGCAAATAAGTACAATTCTCCATCCACTTCCACTTTTGATAGATTATTAATATATATCAGAAAAAGCAGTGGCCCAAGAGTACTTCCCTGAACCACACCATAATCAACATTCTCTTTATTACTCACTTCTCCATTAATACAGACATATTGTAATCTATTTTTAAGGTAGCTTTTGAACCATTGCAGAGTGTTATTCTTTATACCTAATAATTCAAGTTTTTTAATTAGAATAGTCCTATCAACGGTATCAAATGCTTTTGCAATGTCTAAAAATGATAACAATACTTTTTTCTTCTCTTTTAAACTGTTTGAAATGAATCTGGTTAAGTCAAAAAGGGTATCAGAAGTGTTTTTGAATTTTTGGAAACCATATTGGTGATTGGAAATGAAGTTGTTTTCACTCAGGTATTTAGCAAGCTGTAATTTTACACATTTCTCAATAATTTTCGACAGGATTACTAACAGGGAAATAGGTCTGAAGTTTGAGAATGCACTCCTTGGGCCAGATTTGTAGATGGGAATGACCTTCGCCGTTTTGAAAGCACCTGGGAAGCGGCCCACGCGAATGCTTAGATTTACTATATGTTCAACAGGTAGTATAAGTTTGTCAATGTTATGTTGGATAACTTGTGTAGGGATCCCATCGCAACCGGGAGCTGATCGGCCCTTCAGGCTCATGATCACTTTGACCAGCTCTTGTCGCGAGACTGATTGTAGCTCAAAAACAGAGTCTATAGCATGGTCCTCATCACGTACTGCCGGCGCATCACAGGTTACTATGGAGTTAGCTAAATTTGTTCCTACAGTGGCAAAGTATTGATTAAAATTGTTAGCAATATCTAAGGTTTTTTGAGAATCTATAATTTCACCAGGAGGGGAGAATGCACCAACCGGGAATGATTTATTAATTTCAGCACGACCAGAAATTTCGTTGATGACTGTCCAGAATTTTCTTGGATTGCTGGACACTTCCTCAACTTTGTTTTTGTAGTAATTATATTTGGCATGTTTTATTGCTGAATGTAAGGAATTTCTATATTGAATGAATTCATTTTTCAAAGCATAGTTGAACGGTTGCCTAATGAGTTTTTTTCTTAGTTTATCGCGGTGCCGAATAGAGTTAACAAGTCCCGCGCTGATCCATGGCTTGAGCTGGGTATTTTTGCAAGAAATTTTAACTCTGTGAGAATTTGTTGCAATTATGTTTTTCAGAGATACAGTGAATAAATTTGTTGCACTGTCCACGTCGTTTTCTTCAACAACTGTGTTCCAGTTATGTGAGGATATAACATTTTGTACTTCCTTCCAGTCAGTTCTAATAACGAATTTTTCTGAGTTGGACGGTTTTAGAGCTTTTAAGGATACAATGTTCAAGCAAATGGCGTAGTGATCCGTAACTGTGGACTGTAGAATAACTGAAGCAGCACTGAAATAACGAGGGAGTCTGACAAAAAAGTGGTCTATGCAAGTACCGCTGGCTGGCCGCGTAATTTTGTCTATACATGCAACAAACCCCGCGTCAGCCAGCACATCCAGATAGCGCTCCTCTAGGGAGCCAGGAGCCACGCTCAGCGTGTTACAGTTGATATCGCCAGTTAGGATATGGATGACACCAGACGATCGTTCATTGCAGTAAACGTTCAATGCATCGACAAATGCTGAAAGGCTAGTGCTAGGGCTGCGGTAAACCGCGAGTAGTTCGCAGGCCGCCCCCGCCCAGTTAAAAGATAAGGAGAGACAGGTAGCTAGACCGCCTAAACGAAACTCACTGCATGTCACTGAGAGCCCTTCATCTATGTAAACAATCAATCCATCACTCTGATTTAAGCTATTGTATGATCTGAATGCTTGATAGCCTGGAATTAAAGTCGGATCGCAATCATCATTAAGCCAAGCTTCTGTCAAGACTATACAATTGAATCTGTGCCCTAATCCCTGTAAAACTGTTAAAAAATCATCTAAATTTCTCCTATAGCTGCGTATGTTCTGATGTATAACCGATAAAGATAAAGGCTAGTGCCGGTTGCACAAAAGCCGGTTAAATTTCACGAGAAGCAATCAGAGAAGGCCTTTTTGATAAGACGGCTTCTCTGATAAAATTTTACCAGCTTTTGTGCAACCGGCACTAGCCTGTATCTTATAAATCTGAGCAAGGTAAGTTATGAATAGAGTTTTTCGAATACTTTAGCTCCTAATAAGACGACAATAATAAATTTCTTACAATAATCGGTAGTATGAAAAATGACAAGAAGCTAGCTAACTTGCCTGCCAACAAAGTTAATCACTATTGAAGTTACGAACAATAGTTTTTACTGTCACCTAGAAGGTTTTCATCACAAGCTGGGTGTCATCACCTACTACTGTCAAAAAAACTCCAAGTATACCTATACTTACTGCAATAAATTTTATCATTGTAATTCTATTTTGTATTGTGTCCCTCGTAAAACGCCTGTTAAAAGAGTTTATTTTCAATAGTGATTTGAATATGTTGTGATAATTGTTCATGCTTACATTGGGATTGTATGCATATTTAAATATAGCAAGTTGTCCGGTTGAGTATTACAATAATAGAGTGAAAGCTACAAGCAATAATTCAATTCATTATTAATTTATTTTCCAAAAAACACAATATACGAATATGAAATACAATATACAACATATTTTGGAATCCCCCTACTAGACTATCCATCAGTGTATAGGGGGGAGATCCACGCTATTACATAAGCTTAATCTGCTCATAGAAGTTAGAAGTAAATACTAGAGAATATAGTTATAATGTAGATCTATTATTAGAATTTTGATTATAAAATAGATAATTCATTGTGCTGATGTATAATATTATTTCTCTATTTTAAAGATGATGAATCTCCGCTTCTCTTCAGTAGCAAATTGTATGGAAAATAATGTAAAGATTGAACTAAACATAAATTTAAATTCAATTTTATTTTAATCACTACTAATTACAGCGAAGCAATATAATAAAATATAAAACTACCACAGTACTACTGTACTATATAATATTATATTACACGAAACTGTTCGATAGTAACTTGATCATTTAGATCTTGTCAAAATAGATATATGCTAAAAACTACAATTCAATATTATACAATTTAATAACTTTCTCCCCCTCTCTCTCTCACTCACACTCTCTCTCTCTCTCTCACTCACTCACTCACTCACTCTCTCTCACTCTCTCTCTCTTTCTCTCAATAGGTTTTCCAAGACCTGGCATGTGATAAATAAATCAATCAATCTCTATCGCTTAAGGACATTATCAAGAACACTAAAATAATAACAAACATATCGTTGAAGTGATTCCTTACTGGTGAATGATAAACAATAATCATTTTTTTTTCAGTTAAAACTTATTTTTTTATTCTCATTTATTTGCAGTTATGGAAGTTCATCTTATTATTTATTAGCATGAAACCGGTACTCCGGAAGGGTCGATTTTAAAACGTGATGTAATGAAGTCTTAAAGAATTAACCATCCTCCGTTAATTAAGAATTTAAATGCAAAATTTCAAGTTAATCAGTACAGTAGTACAGACGTTATGATGGGTCAAACATAATTTTTCTATCACGTACTGGAATCACTGTCGTATGGGTTTTGAAAAGAAATTTTGAACAAAAAAATTTTTGTTAAGACAAAGATTTTCTAAAAATATTGAAATAATTTACAAATTATTGATAATCAGTAATAAGGAAACTCTATCACTAATTATTCGGAATTCTCATCTAATGGAATGAATTCAGGAAAATCCAATCAAACACATTGAATGTTTAGAAATCCATTATTAAAAAAAAGATTACCACTTCACAAAATATTATATAGATGACAATATCCTTATTCTAAATTGATGATGGGCCCATATATTTGTTTAATAAAGTCTTTTATGAATCTCAATGCCGGAATATATAATTTGATCGTTACATTACCTCGGTACCGAGTTACGTCGCAGAGTATTTGGGTAATGATGTTCCATAATTGCTTAAAAGAAAACACAGCTTGGCAATTATCTCCTATCCTCCATATCCGTTTTAACCTGTTCCTCGTATGGTGCACTTGGAGTCCCTTGTCTCTTACTCATAATTGTGAATTGATTCGGCATTAACAAGGATCGTTCTTCCATAGTCAGTCATAAATTAGTTTGCCACAAACATGTACCGCTGTGAAATAAAACAGCCAAGAATAATTTCTAAATCGAACTTAATACTTATTTTTCTAAAAGGAACAATTTAATTATTACAATTGTGTGAACGATTATCTCAAGTACATTCAGACCTTAACCCTTTGAATTGTAACGTAGTCTAAATCTACACTCTACTTTTACATTAAGTTAATAATTCAGTTATAACTTTAAAGAAAACTATTGATAATTACTTTTCCCATTGAACTATATGACATAATATTTATCAAAACAAATTAATAATAACATTTCTATTTTACTTGAGTGAATTACTTTTGAAGTTAGTCAACTCTCAGAATGAACAAGAGTTTAAATATCAATTTCGCACATAATCTAGCAGTCTGCTCTAATGGAAGTAACAATGAAAAGTACCTAAAATATAATAAAAAGTATAACAAATAGTTTATCTTTAATAGCGGTTTTGAGTATAGCTTATATACAAATATCTTCATATTATGTCGAAAAATTCAAAATCACTTAACAAAATAGAAAGATAGAAACTTGAAGCACAGAGGAAAGAAACACTTTTTTATGCTTATTCCGTGAGCCTTAAATTTCAGAATCTCATATCATATCATCTCAATATCTTATATCCAATATCTTACTATCTATTAACTCTACTCAAACTTATTACTTAAACTTGAATTTGGACTAATAATTCTCATATATTTTTCGTATGGTGTTCTCTATGTAGGAAGGAAGTTATTAAACTGATAAATACAATAATAATACGTATTATGATCCTTAATAATTATCGTCTGCTCTTAACTAACTAATTAACTACAACCCAAGGAGTACAAAAACATTTTATTTTTAATTATTATCATCCAATCATCATGGCTATAATATTATTACAAACTTCTTCAATAATGCCATACTACTATTAGTAAGAAAGAATCATTAAACATATCAATCGTTCACATAAGTTCCTCTACTGGAAAATCAATACCATAAGTTTATTTTTATTTATACATCTTATCCAATAAGTTTTGATATTCCTTATAACATGATTTCAGAAGACAGAACAAGATGCTCATAGTACAAAAAGCATAAACAGTATCAGTTAGCCTGATTGTTGAGTCATATATTGCCGATTGTTCAAGTCGGAATATTGATAATAATAAATACAACATAAATTAATCATTTGATGTGAGACAAAACAAATCGGTAGGAAGATAAATTCGACTTCAAAAGATAGTTCACTTCACCATATTAAATCAACTTATTGTTTCTCAACTGCGGTGATTATTGTTTCGATAGAACTTTATATTGTCACGGTCAATGAGAAATAGTAAAGTATAGTATATTCCGCACCTAGAGCAGAAAATGAGATTTTTCCGGGTCGAAATCGGTTTTCAAGTCCGAGGCCGTAGGCCGAGGAATAGAAAAGATTGAGAGCCGGAAAAACATTTTTTCCTCCACCTACTGTCTAAAGTACTTACTTTACTCCCTGAAACATGATACTAAAGTGTCACTTTTTTGCTCTCAGTAGTAAAAAACAGAAAAACTCCTTAAGGAGGAAAAGTGACTCCATTTAAATAACATGGGAAGCATCTCTATTTTAAAAACTTACATTGTAATAGGTTAGAAAGTCTAAGCTCAGATGAGAAAGCATAAAGAGGTGTCTGTCATTGAGTCAACTGAATTCAATACCACAACCAGAAATTTGATCAACTCATGAAATATAATATGTTTGTATGATATTATATTCTTAATATTAGTAGACGATAAAAATTTTTACAATTTTTAAAATATTTTATTCTATTCAAAATATCAGCCAACAAATATTTTTGATCTGCAATTCAAATCTGAACCGCGTGATGGAGTCAGCCATTTTTGGTAGACACCCAGCTGATATAATTGTTACAACTTTGGCCGATAGATAGCGCAATCAGCAGTGCCAATCTGACGACCGGTTCTTAGCAGCTTCTCTTTGTCTCAGATACAGAGTAACGGCCAGCAACGGTCACAGCTATCACATAGTTATTCAAAAGTATTCTTTGAGTATCTATAGTTAGGTCCACGTTATAATGGCATTGTGTGATTTGCAATAGTGTTGCTATCCTTGTGTATCATTCAACAAAGCAGATGACGCTATCTCTTTACACATTACAAGGTTGCCACATCGTTTATCAACAATTCAACTAAAAAATAGAAATTCAACTAATTGAAAAATAGGGTTAAGTGTTAGGTTTTATTTAGGTTATATTTAATAATGTTCCATAAGGATAGGTTAGGTTTTTGCTTTCAAATTGCAATATGCTAGAAGGGGCTAGGGTCCAGGTAGAGTTACGTTTTTTGTTGTTTCAAAGGTGGAAGGATAGGTTGAGGGGTTAGGATTTTGCTTTGAAATCCAAAGTATTAAATGCGAAATGGTTAGGGGTTAGGTATTTTTTAAGTTATATTCAATAATGTTTCATAAGGGTAGGTTAGGTTTATGCTTTAAAATTGCAATATGCTAGAAAGGGCTAGGGTACAAGGAGAATTATGGTTTTTGATATTTCAAAGGTGAAAAGATAGGTCAGGGGTTAGGATTTTGCTTTGAAATTGCAATATGCTGGAAGGGATTACGGATTTTTACAAAAATTCATGTTTATTAATGTTTTAAATATAAAATGGGAGGTTAGGGGGTTAGGTTTTTGCTTTGAAATTACAATATGCTGACTTAGTTATAGTGTTTTTCAACATTAGTTAAATAACAACCGTTATATTTTATTAGTTATATTATTGAAAAGTACTCTTTCTTTTATTGAATGGAATGATGATATATTGACTATTATATCGAATTTAATGATAAATCATCATTGGATAATAGTATCATCATCAAAATGGAATGACGATTGGCTCCAGTTATGGTGCTCAGTAACCATCATCACAAAGAACGTTACATTCAAAGAACTGACTGAATGGAACGGGAAAAACCCGTTACTAACGCATGCGCGATACGGTGCTGTCTGAGACCGAGAATGGTTTGTCCGGTTTTTAGGTTTTAGATTTTAGGTTATGTTGTTAGGAAACATTTTCACCAATGATACGTAAGTTATTAATAGTTATTTGTATATCTAGAGTGAAAAGTGCTGTTTTTTCTCCCTGAGGGAAAAGTTTGAAGCCCGAGGCGAAGCCGAGGGCAACAATTTTCCTGAGGGAGAAAAAACATTTTTCACTCATGATATACACAACATTTTTCCTCCACCTACATTTTTATAAAAACTGCTAATAAAATATTTTTTAAAAACGTATGTGACCAAACAATGTGTTACAACATAATCTAAAAAGTAAACAGAAACAGCTGGCTTGTAATCACAGTTCTCCTCTGACAGCACTATCTGTCGGCTAAAGTTGTAACAACAATGACAGCCACCTGACATGATGAAGTTCCCGTTTCAAATTTGATTAGTTAATAATATTCGTTAGCTGGTATTTTGATTATAAGAAAAAAAATATAAATTTTTTCTAGTATAGTGATATGAAGTTTGTAATAATAATTTCAGCATACAAACATAAATTTTATATATCGATCAAATATGTCTGGTTGAGGTATTGAATTTAGTTGGTTTAATGACTACTCTATATGCTTCCTCATCTGAGCTTAGACCTTCTGACCTATTCCAAATGTACGTTTTTAAAATAGAGATGCTTCCCATGTTATTTAAATGGAGTCACTTTTACTCCCTAGGGAGTTTTTCTGTTTTTTAGTACCGAGAGCGAAAAAGTGACACTTTAGTATCATGTTTCAGGGAGTAAAGTGAGTACTTTTGACAGTAGGTGGAGGAAAAATGATTTTATTCGCAGTTTCTATAAAATATGTAGATGGAGGATAAATGTTGTGTACATCACGAGTGAAAAATACTTTTTCTCCCTCAGGATAATTGTTGCCCTCGGCTTCGCCTCGGGCTTCAAACTTTTCCCACAGGGAGAAAAAGTCGTACTTTTCACTCTAGATATACAAATAACTATTGCCTGTGGTGCAAACGCTATTTTTCGCCACACACAAAAATAAACAATATATGTATGAGAATAGTTGGTTACTAAGCACTTCCAAAAGCAGAAGTGGAAGGTCATAGCTCTAGCAAATCTGAGGTAATCTGAATATCAGGAAATTGTCCAAGTATTTTTATTTTTTATTCTGATTTGTAGAATGAAAAGCTATCAGAGCACTGCGTAGATTTCTATGTAAACGCTCAGCTAAATTCGGGTTAGGGTAGAATGGACTTGTAGTACTATGTCTTATCCCAAGTTGGAAACAAAAGATTTTGAATTTTGATGACGTGAATAATGAAGCATTATCGGAAATGATACACTTGGGTGTTGACAAATTTATGAAAATTGACTTTTATCACTGATTCTGAATTGGCTTTTCGTAGTGGAATTAACCAACAAAATTTCGAGAATACATCAATACAACTGAAAATATACATATTCCCTTGAGTCGTACGTATCAATGAACAGTGTCGATGTGAAACATTGCTAATGGTTCTTCCTCTATTTTGGAAGAAAGACATTCATAGTTGGTTTGTTGTGCAGACTTACTCTGACCACATATTACACAAGATTTAACTATATATTGGATATCTTTCCTCATATCTGGCCAATAAAAATGTTCAAAGATTCTGTTGATAGTTTTTGAAATTCCAAGATGTGCACCGAGAATGCTGTCATGATAGTATCGAAATATCAGTGGCACTGGAAGTTTGGGTACTACAATTCTGAGGTTTTCTTGTTTTCGAATCTTTATTACTAATACTCCGTTGGAAATACTGTAAGGAAACTGATCTTGGTTATAAGCAATTTTTTTATCATGTCAGAAATATCATTATCAGAAAATCTTACAAAACACATGTTTACGTGAAGAATCAAATAATAAATCTGTCTTTAAGAGACCAACACATGATAATTAAGAGACCAACACATCTGATATTGTAGGGGGGGTATCAAGTACTTATCTAAGATGTGTCGTCATCGAGTCCGGTGTCCAAAGGGTGACGGATGAGGGAGAAGGGTGATGAGCTCAAGGCATCGGGCTAGTGGCGTCAGATCGAAGATCGTCTTTCGGCCCCGCACGGCAAGGTCAGATGTCCGATATCACCGGCCATCTCGGTCGGCAAATTCGTGAGCCCTCGTTCGATAGCAAGGCATATTTACAGCTCAATCCTAGAATGAGTATTCATCCAAGAATACACAAACAAACAGAAAAAACCCTTAAATGGGTTTCGATTGTAACTAATCCATATAGTCTAAAATAATTATAAATTGCAGCAGTTATAAACCGCTCTGAATGGAATTAAATAAAATACGCCATTAATAAGTTAGAGAAAGATAAGCAATTCAAAACTGATGGGATTCATGATTCCCAATAATTAAATATCTCTAGTCTCCAGGAGAGAACGAAAAACAAGGTGAATGATTCAATCAGACAGTGAAATAATTTAGCTCAAAAATATGTCTGTACTCTACAGAATCTAATGGTGGTCCCTCTTTCAAGTCTTCAAGTCGACCAAATCAGTCTCAAAAATAGGTATCAGGCTTGGCAATGAAAGCAATAAAATTTTACCAATACACAAAGCATGTGGTGGGGATGCCATAAATTTCCGTCAATAGAACGAGAAAGGATACAACCAGAGACAAGAATAATATATCCTTACTTATCCTCCATCTATGATACAACTAACAAAGACAGAATACAGTAAAATTCACTCAAGCAAAGTAGAAGACTCAGCAATAGAATGGACATTCAACTGATTTTTATGATGATCTAGCGTCAGTTGTATGCCTCAATTCTATGTACTCGAGGATAATGTTGGACAACAATAGAGGAAATATCAGAATTTAATTACGTAATGTGCTGAATTACAGTAACAGTTACAGTGCCAGTTATTGGTAACCAAGTCCAAAGCTGCCCCCAGAGAAGAATTATTTCAGGAATGTATGATAAGAGTTGATTAAAAATGTATTCACTCATCTTGATATACCACTTTCATGATTTTGGTACAGCAATTACGCTGTCAGTGAAGGAAAAGATTGTTGAAAACGAAGTATTTGCCGGCCCCACAGAAATATAATTGAAGGGAAAAATTATGAAAATTGATTGATCAGATCACTTTTTCAGCTATCATGCTATACCATTCTTAGAAACTGGGCTCAAAAAATTACGCTATCAGCAGAGAAAAAAGTTGTTGGGAACCAAACATTTGCCGCCCCCAGAGAAGGATTATGCCAGGAGAATAATAATAGAAATTGATTAATCATGACTTCATTAATAAACAACTACGTTGTCAGCGAAGAAAAAGGTTGTAGGTAGCCAGGTCCTTTGCCACTCCCACAGAAGAAAATATTATGACAATTGATGAATCATGTCTTCAGCTTTCAAGACATATCATCCCAATAATTTGTGTTCAATAGATACCTATGCTCAGAGCATTGACACCAGTTATTGGTAACCAAGTCCTTTGCTGCCCCCAGAGAAAAGTTATTCCAGGAAAATATCATGAGAATTGGTCAATCGTTTCTGCAGCTATCATTTTCAACTACATTCATGGCTCAGGCTCAACATAGGCTGTCTTTGGAGGGAATAGTTGAAGGTATCCAGGTCCTTTGCTGCCCCCAGAGAGGAATTATTCCGAGAAAAATTGATGATATACCATCATGATGTAAGACTTTCATGATTCGGGCTCAACAATTACGCTGTTAGTTGAGGGATCAGTTGTAGGAAACAAAGTATTCTCCGTCCCTAGCGAAGAATTATTCCAGGAAAATATTATGAGAATTGATTGATCATGATATCATGATATACTATTTTCATAATTTGTCTCAAAAATTACGTTGTTAGCGGTGGAAAAAGTTCTAGGTAAGTGCAGGGACACACGATCCGGCGAAATCGCCGTCTGGCGTTTTTGCCGGACGAAGCTTCGCCGTCCGGTTGCAAGAAGTACACAGGAAGGCATGGGGCAGAACACACGACTCCGGCGACGCCGGCGACGGCGAAAACCCCGGTCCGGCGAGAAATAGATCCGGCGATATCGCCGGGTATTCTCTACTTCGCCGTCCGGTTTTGCCGCCGGAAAGCAGTAGCAGGGCATTGTACTATATGGAGATGAACACACGACACGGCGAAAACGCCGGACGGCGCTGTCCCCACCCATGCCACTTCTTTATTTATTAACATTTGTAACGTTACAAATGGGTAGGGTAGGGTTACAAGGGTAGGTTACAAGGGTAGGGTTGTAAGTAGGGATGGGTATCGATACATCGATGTTCAGGTATAGCAATCTATCTCATATTCTAGGTAGGCCTACACCTGACAACAATTCTCCTTGTATTATGAAAAATACCTAATTTTCAGCTTCAAGCATCATCACCAACTACATTGTCCTCACATTGATATTTTGCACAACGACATAAGTTCTTGAGATTATGTTCTATTAGAATTACCAGTAAGATACACTTCATTTCAGTATTTAAAGTGAAATTCAAGCTGGAAATTCAATCACAATAGTAAAAGATTGTTTTTTCGTATCTTATCAATTTTTTATTGTAGCAAAGCGTAAATTAGAAGGTTGAATACGCCTAAACCACAGTTCCAAGCTATTACAACATTTTCAGACAAATGATTTGATAGATTTTCATGAGATTTGGTAGGAATAATTTTAATTACGCGACAACATAATATGTGTAAGTTAATTTTGAAATGTTGTACTCCATTTATTATACTGAAATGTATCTAAATGATCCGGCAAAAACGCCGGATGGCAGCTTCGCCGGCTGTCGTGTGTTCTGAATGCTAATTGCCGCCGGGTCCGGCGAAAACGCCGGACGGCGATTTCGCCGGATCGTGTGTCCCTGCACTAACGAGGTCTTTTGCCACCTACAGTGAAGAAAAACTCCAAGAGAATTTGATGGAAATTGATGAATCATGTCTTCAGCTATAATAGAATATCATCTTCATAAGTTGGGCTCAATGTATACTCTACGCTCATAGCAGGCGAAACCAGTTATTGGTAACAAAGTCCTTTCAAGTCCGTTACTGCCCCCAGGGAAAAATTATTTCATGAAAATATGAAGATAATTGATTATTGTCCGCAGTTATCATATCACCACTTCAATAATTTAGACTGAACGATTACGTTGTTTAGCGGAGGAAAAAGTTGTTGGGGGGGGATTAACTCATCCACCCCCCTCCATACCACTCCCTAACCTCCTCCTTCCTTCCCCACCAGTAGCCACATAGTTCTTATCAACGCATTCGTGGTAAAATTACCTCATCAACCCCCTCCATTCTTCTCCATAACCTCCTCCTTCCACCCCCACCAATAGCCACATAGTTTTTATCAACGCTTTGTTAAAGCATTAATATTCTCCCAATTGACGGGAGCTATTATTAGACGATTGAAATACAATTAAGCTTCTATAGAGTAGCCTACTCAGAGAAATGTTCGTTTCAAAAAGTCAAAAGCACTTCAAAATATTGTTCTGATGTTTTTCCCAATCGAGATTAACATTCTTCAATTTTAGTTTTATGTAGTGCAAAACAAAATCCGTGGTCAATCAACAAAAACTAGATATTACTTGGGCTTTCCTGTGACTGTTTCTCGATAAAACCAATAATTCCCAATGCTAATTCCTTGAAGCTTATTGAAGAATTTGTATGTGTTTCGTTACTGGTTTGAACGATACTTACACACTCTTGAACTCTTGAAATAAGCTAACCACTGACTTAGCTAACAAGTGACTTATTAGAATGTCCTATTCCACCCTCTAGGTTTCCTAATAATTACAAAGTATTGCTACGACGCGGACTAGCTACAGCCGGGTATGGGTCGGGGTCGGTGACCGTACTGACTGGTGGAGATACCGGACCTACACTTCTCCCCCTATCCTGGTTCTTTACCCTCTGTCTTTGGCGGGAGGTATTTAACTTGGAGGGAAGAGTGTGTGCCCGTGCCGTTGCTGGCCGATTCGGCCCTCGGCTCTTGGAATTCAGGTTGGGTGTTAGGGAGAATTGAGGTAACCTTAACCAAGGATACGGATCCGGATATCAGATCCCCACAAATAATTATATTTGTAAAGGTAGTACGCAATCTGAACCAACTGCGAGTTGACGGCGAGCAAAGCTGTACCTGCAAGCCCGGAATAAAGGTTGTAGGTGGAGGAATTCGGGATGGAGTCTAACAAGGAATGATATGGAATTTTGATACGGTTTTCGCAATTTGTGACTGCGGGCTGTCGGTGTGCAGACTGAACCTGCACACCCGGTATTAGATTAATATGATTGGAGAGGCATAAGTGGTATAAGGTACAGGATATGGTATACCGAGTTTGAGGTATAGGGAATATTTTATCGGGCCTGGGGAATGGAGATTTGTTAATAGGATTGTTCCTCCCTGTAACTAATGTTGTTTTGTTCAATAACTCGCAATCTGTGAATCGCGATATAGTTCTCAGCAAGCTGAACCTGCTAGCTAAAGATAGTATATCTATTTCATTTTTATGATAATTAAAGTTAAGAGGATGAGGTTTCGGGTGTCAGATTTCTGAATCGCGAGCCTGCAGCTGCGAAAGGATTTTCAGCAATTCTGAAACTGCTAAACAGGATTTCAGTGCTAATCTGGTGACTGCGCGCCGGTTATTAAGGGCCAATCTGTGACTGCCCTTAAGGGTATGGGAATCACTCTCAATCGTCCGAAACGCTTTTAAATTAATAGTCAGTATGTCGACTATTATGAGAGGATGGGGAAAGGTTTACAAGGATTCTCCCAAGCTTCTCGCTGGTCTGAGAACCGCGACTGGGTCGATCTCTAATCTGTGACTGAGATCCTGCTCTACACAAGGTTTCCTACACCTCTCGCTGGTCTGAGGACCGCGACGGGAACGATCTCTAGTCTGGAACTGAGATCTCGTGCTAAACAGGGTAGGGAAAATTAAGAGGAAGAAAGAGAGAGGATGCCGCAGTCTGGGGACTTCGACAAGGACGTTCTCAAGCTGTACCTGAGAGCTAGAAGGATTATAGAATAGGGAAGGTTAAGAGAGAGAAAGAGAAAGGATGCCACAGTCTAGAAACTTCGGTGAGGAAGTCCTCAAGCTGTTGCTGTCTGTGACTTCAACAAGGACGTTCTCAAGCTGTACCTGAGAGCAGGAAACGTCGCAGTCTGGAGACTGAGATCTCGCGCTAAACAGGGTAGGAAAAATTAAGAGAAAGAAAGAGTGAGGATGCCGCAGTCTAGGTTTTCGGCAAGGGAGTCCTCAAGATGATCTCACTCAAACGAAATACGTGGAGAAAACAAACAGGACCATGGAAGAAACAGAAAAGCAGATGGGAGTGGAGCAGGAATGGAACAAAATAAAGAAGAGTATCGAACTTTCGGCAGAAGAGGTATTAGGAAAGAAAAAGCAGGAGAACAGAAAGGAATGGATAAGCCAAGATATTGTTGAAATGATTAATGAAAGACGAAAGTACAAGAATTCTCAAGATGAAGAAGGATTAAGGAAATACAGGAGTCTGAGGAACAAGATTATTCGAAAGGCAAAGCAAGACAAAGAAGAATATTTAAGAGGAATTTGCAAGAACATAAACAATTGCATGAAAACAGGGCAGATGGATATAGCTTACAGAGAGGTAAAAAGATTCTTTGAAACAAGGAAAGTGAGAACAATGAGTATTGTAGACAAAAATGGAGAATTAAAGTATGATTCAGAGAGTATAGCAAAACGTTGGAAAGAATATCTGGAGCAGCTGTACTGTGGAGAGGACAATGAGAATCTGCACTTGGAAAGAGAAGACGAGATAGAACTACAGGAATTGGGGGCACCAATGTTGATGGAAGAGTTTGAAAAAGCACTGCGAGACCTAAAAGAAAGGAAGGCACCAGGAATAGATGATATACAAGGAGAGCTCTTGAAAAAGTCTGGTGGAATGTTAAAGAGAGCACTGTATAATCTTGTAAATAGTATATATATGACTGGAGAGTTACCTGACGATTTTGTAAAGTGTATTATAGTACCTATACCAAAGAAATCAAATGCAAGATCATGTGAAGAGTACCGTACGCTGAGCTTAGTGAGTCATGCATCGAAAATAGTTACCAGAATTATCCTCAGGAGAATAGAAAAACGAATTGATGAACAATTGTCTGAAGATCAGTTTGGCTTTAGAAAGGGTGTAGGGACAAGAGAAGCAATTCTGGCGCTGAGACAGGTGATAGAGAAGCAGATGAAGATAGGGAAACGCACATGCATAGCCTTTATTGACATTGAAAAAGCATTTGACAATGTAAGTTGGAACATCCTATTCAACATTCTTCGCCAAATTGGGATAGACTACAGAGACCGAAGACTGATCTACAACATCTATAAACAAGAAATTGGAGTTATTAGGAGTGGAAATGAAGAGGAATCTGCACACATTCAAAAAGGGGTACGACAAGGATGCGCGCTATCCCCATACTTGTTCAATGTGTATATTCAAAAGGCAATCGACAGAGTGAGAGAAAAAGTTTGTACAGGAGTGAAAATTCATGGGGAAACGGTAGATATGCTTCGTTTTGCGGATGATATAGCAGTAATGGCAGAAAGTGAAGAGGAACTACAGAAAACACTGAATGAAATGGACAGAATAATGGAGGAAGAGTTTAGATTGAAAATAAACATCCGAAAGACCAAAGTGCTAATATGTTGCAGGACAGGGGAGAACAGCTCAGCAGTAAAGCTAAGGAATGAGGTAGTAAATGAAGTGAAGGAGTTCAATTACCTGGGTAGCAAAATCACAAGTGATGGAAGAAGCTGCAAGGACATTGCCAGCAGAATTGCCCAGGCTAAGATTGCCTTCAATAAGAAGAAAAATCTATTCACCTCAAAAAACATAAGTCTCGACGTAAGAAAAAACATGTTGAAAACGTATGTATGGAGTACTGCAACATATGGAAGTGAGGCGTGGACAATGGGGGTGAGAGAGGAAAGAAGATTGGCTGCATTCGAGGCATGGTGCTACAGAAGAATGATGAAGATCAGTTGGAGAGATATGATTACAAATGAGCAGGTTTTTGAAAGAGTGGGAGAGAACCGGAACTTCTTGAAGTGGATCAAGCAAAGAAGAGCACAGCTGATTGGCCACATCATCAGACATGACACTCTACTGACAAGGATAATGGAGGGAATGGTTGAGGGAAGGAATATGAGAGGAAGACCTAGGCTGGAGTATATGGAACAATTGCTACGGGATATGAGATGTGGATCATACTACGAGCTGAAGCGGAAAGCGGACGACAGAAAAGCATGGAGAGCTGCTGCCAACCAGCCCTACGGCTGTTAACCCAAGAGAGAAGAGAGAGTCCTCAAGCTGTACCTGAGAGCTAGAAGGATTATAGAATAGGGAAAGTTAAGAGAGAGAAAGAGAAAGGACATCGCAGTCTAGAAACTTCGACAAGGACGAGCTCAAGCTGCACCTGAGTTCTCTAGGAAAAGGATAGGGCTTTTCCTACTTGGAATTACAGCAAGTCTGATTTTGCTAAATAAGTTAAAATACAGGGCCACCTAATGATATGAAAATTAAATAAGGAAAATACATCCCTTAAAACTGAGATTACCTTATTACAGAAGAGGAAATGCACACAAGTGACCAGTCCTAACATACAGTTACCTAAATCACTGCAGAACCAAATACGGAGAATAGCGAACAAATTCCCGCACTAAACTTAAACGTCGTGAAGCGACAGAGTGGTGATGATGCACCTACACAACTACAAGTCCAACAAAATATATCTGGAAGTCGACCCTATTCTTATTCTAAAATAGAATAAATTCGCTAATTTTACACTAAATGGCTCTCCATCCGTCACAAAAATTCACTTTGTGACAGACTCAAAGAGGCGATCTTATAGATTTGTGAGAGTGTGGAAGACAATTTAGTTTTAAGTTAGTCAAAAGATTATATGTATTAATTATTGTAAAGAAGAATGAGCCGGCTGTACTTTGAACGGCATCGGTCGATGTAGGCAGCAGAACTGCTGCCTCAGCGGTCGATGCCATCTTCCTGGTTACAATCCACAACATTTCCACTGTGTAATTGTCACTCCGAAAGAAAATTAATGTTCTTATTCATTTTTTTTTCGACTGATAATTCCCTGATGAATCGTTTGAGGGCGCCAGCTTACGGACCAGGTTGCCAAGAGTTTTCGACAACCTGTGAAAAATTTCGGTGAGCTCTTGGTCAGTCAGTGGGCAGCTCTCGAGATTGAAGGACGGGTTTCTTAGTGGAGATGGATGTCGCGATAGTGTGGGTGTGGGGTGAGTGACTGAAATTCAAAACTAGTTTTCACTTCTGTTTTTCGGAGGAACATTATTCAAAATTTGAGCAACCTATTTTTATTTTAAATTTCAAACTTAAACTTTGTAACCTGTGACACTCAGAGTTACAGCCGGCACGTTCTTCTCCAGTGTAAATTTGTTAGGTATCAATTTTCAACATCACAATGGAAGTGATTGAACTACTCGAAATTAATGGCTTACTAGTCCCTCATGTTACTTGTCCTTACTGATCCTCCAGTGTTCAAGTTGCACGTCTCCTATCGTGTGAAAGAGGCCATAGAGTTTATAGTATTCCTGTTGATGGAACCTGTCTTCTTTCAGCGTTGACCATATACTAATAAATTTTTATTTACATTTTACATCCGTCTCGAACAAAAACCTCTCTAAATAGAGGTAAAATGATAAGGTTGACAACTTTCAGTTCTGTTCCTTTTTTTAATTTTTTTTTCAAATCACTCTCAAAAAGTTCATGTACCTACTATTGAACTATTGTGTTTGAGACTCCTCTGGCGCTATCATAGTTTCACCACAATTCTGTTCACAGCTTCCTATCTCTTGCAGTCGTTAACTATATCTATAATAAAGTGAAGAACTGGCTTATACACGTATGGAGTAGGAAAATTATTTTTGACGCATCATCACGTCCGAACTACTGGACTGATTAACTTGAAATTTTGCATATAGATTCTTAATCAACCAAAAATGGATATAAGCCTATTTTCAATTCTTCAAAATTTCATTACATTAAGTTTTCAGTTTGTCAAGTTTTAAAAAAGACCCTTGCGCTTCCGGAGCACGCGTTCCTGCTAGTAGTCTATCTGAATCACAAAGTTTAGAAGGTCAACTAATTGACCCAAGTGAAACACTAAACAGCCGAATAGACCGACCGACCAATAGTCCAGTCAAATGGTCATTTTTCAGGAAACAGCCCCGAAAGAATTTTTCTCGAGGGTTCTTGTATTTTGGGGCGCTGAATTCGAATCTGGAATTTGCTGACACGCCAGAGGGCGGCTTCACACCCAAAATCCCCAAATACTTAGTATTATTGACTTTTTTAATGGTGGGACAATCACAATTACCCAAGTTTAAATTGCGCTGAGAATGGAGTCTCAAATCTTGATTCTCGTTAGGCTGCCCTACTCTATTTGCAGAGAAAGCTATGTAATTAGTTTTTTCAACATTTAAACTTGAGGTATTCTTATCTAACCACTTCTTAATTAAAAGCATATTATTTTCAGCTATAGTATGAACTTCATTCCATGAATTACCGTGAAAAGTAGCTGCAGTATCATCTGCAAAGGATATCACAGTTGAGTTTAGAAGTCTTAAATTTAAAAAGTCATTTACATAGAGTATGAAAAGGATGGGAGAAAGTACAGTATCTTGAGGAAGACCATAAGAAGTTAAGTTAGTTACACTAGATTGATCATTTATGGTTAGGGACGGGGTTCTATTACTCAGATAGCTTTAGAACAATTTAAGCGAGACTCCTCTGAAACCATAGGACTCCAGTTTATTGAACAAAGTATTATGAGGTATTGTATCAAAAGCTTTGCGTATATCCAGGAAGACCGCATCCGCGATAGTTTTCTTATTGGAGTTTATTTTATCAGATAGAGTATTGATGAATTTTATTAGAGCATGAGATGTACTTTTACCATTTTGGAAACCGAATTGGCTCTTGTTGATTATTTTGTTAAGATTCAAGAAAGAAACAACTCTTGACTTTATTAGTTTCTCCATTATTTTAGCAAGGTTGCTGATAAGACTAATCGGTCTATAATTACAGGGATTAGTCGGGTCACCTTGTTTGAATAGAGGTTTTATTTTGGCTGATTTGAGGTGCTCGGGAAAATATCCCTCCTCAAAGCATCTATTAAAAATGAAAGCGAGAGGTTGAGATATAAAATTGGCTATTTTCTTCTGCGTAATATTACCTAGACCATCAATACCAGAACTGCAGTTGTTCTTTAGATTTTTAATAGTTGCCTCAACTTCAACTGGGCATGTTGGTCTCATAGAAAACGTGTTATCGATCTGTATTGCAGGAAATCGATCACCAGTATTATCAGGGATATTGATAGTTTGAGCTTGTAATTTACCCACATTTGTGAAATAATTGTTGAGGGAGTGAGCATCAAGTTCAGTACTCTTTTACTTGATACTGGCCTCACCTATAACTTCGTTTATGCACTTCCACAACTTCATGCTGTTGTTATTACAATTTTCAATTTTCCCTTTATAGTAGACTTCCTTTGCATGATTTATGATCTTATTCAAACCATTACGATAAGCCTTATATTCATTCTTTAAGATATTGTTATTAGGATCTCTTCTGAGTCTAGAATGCATTTTGTCCCGCGTGATTATTGATCTTATGATGCCTTCAGATATCCAGGGCTTCAGGGGACGAAGTCTGTTAGGTATCACTTTTACCTTCTCGCATTGATTGATGAGACTGGTCAAACGATCGACAAATTTATCCATAATAGTGTCAATGCTTCCATTCACGGTATAGATTTCTTCCCAATCAAAACTTTAAACTCTTATAACTTTTAACAGAATGATCAGATCTCCTCGTACTACAGCTCATTCTTCTCAGCTTGTCAAGGCGGCTCAAAATCATGTATCATAACTGCAATTTGATTAAAAATAAAAAATCCTCTTTTAGTGTATTTTAGCCACTATTTAAATACACAGAAATATGGCCAATTTCTATATTCGAAACTGTGTATCTCGGTAACCCGAAATGATAAAAAATGGAACTTGGTTTTGATCTCAAGAACGGAATCTCCTCTTCCATGTGAGGTGAATCAATTTTGTGAAAATTTAATCGTGAGGTAAGATACGTTTGATTCAAAAAATCATGAAATTTAATATATTTTACTCATTTTCACAGTCTCGACAGTTTTTCGATAATAAACAGTCATGCAAGATGGGGTTAAGGCAACGTAGCTTATAGAGCATGTAATTCTCTTTCATTTGAGACCAATCGCAAGTATCATGTATCTTACTTGTTTTAGAGACTCTTGAATAACAGTGGAATCACAGAAAAAAAATGATAAAATAAAAATAAACATTTTTTCAATTAGCTGTAACTTTTGAACGGTATTGAAATCAGAAAACGATTTATGGGAGCGGCAAGAAGCGAAAATTCTCTATAACCTTGACTACTTTTTCGATTTTTTATCTGAAGTGTTTCACAAGATATGCAACTATGAATATGCGAGACTGTGGAATTGATTAACATATCAAACATTTTTCGCATATTCAAAGTTGCGTAAGTTGGGGGTGAAGCCGCCCTCTGGCGTGTCAGCAAATTTCAGAATCGAATTCAGCGCCCCAAAATACATATAGCACCATCGAGAAAAATTCTTTCGGGGCTGTTTCAAGAAAAAAGTTCTAGTCTCCTTTTACAAATTCTTAGAAATTTAAATATGGCATATGTTTCAATAATAGTACTAGCCCTATAAAAGAAAAAGTGAATCCGGTAGAAGTGAGTAGAATTGTAACTACTGCATTTCCAGACAATTATAATTTGATTTGTGTAGTGTAACAAGTAGTAATTTCTCTCATGTTTATCTAGGGTACGGTAGTGTTCCTAAACCTACAGTCGTGATTCAATTGCTTCAATGAGTTTAGTTAATTAAAGCAGATAAATTTTCATAAAATGGAAAGGCCGACTACTCCTACATGTCCAGTTTCACCGAACAAATACATCATCGTTGACAAAATAGGCCAAGGTGGCTTTGGAGAAGTTTTTAAAGTATTCCGGCGAGAAAACAACACTATTAAATACTTTGCTCTCAAAATACCTCGAAGTGAAATTTGTAAATTTAATGATGGTTACGATGAAATACAAGCTATGAAAATGCTTAAAGATCAGGAGAACATCCTCAAAATCATTGACTTAATAAATTATTACGATAGAATCGGGGTGGTTATGGAACTTTGTAGATCTGATCTGAGAAACATTATTTGTAATAAAAATATAAAATTTGATATACGCCATGTTAAAAATATGCTAAAACAATATTTCACGGGATTATCAGCAATGCATAGTTGCAGAATTATGCATCGGGATCTTAAACTAGAAAATGTACTCATTTCGGATCAAGGAGTTATAAAAATCGGCGATTTTGGAAGTGCTGTCAAGATGGTCGGACAGACATACTTCAGTGCAAATTTTGGTACCTTGTGGTATAGAAGCCCAGAGAATATTTTTGGATCTTCGAAATATGACGAGAAGGTTGATGTGTGGAGCTCGGGAATTCTTTCTGCTGAGTTCTTCACGAGGGAAACCGGTCTTTTCAAAGGACTTGATAGAACTGATCAAATGAAACAAATTTCGGAGGTCTGTGGATTTTGCAGTGAAGATATTTGGTCCGTAGCGAAAGAGTTTCCACTCTACAAGCAATTTCACGAAAGATTTGCTGATTATAAAGATAATATTCTTGAAACATACTTGGAGAAGATCATACATTGCCCTTCTGCGACAGAATTCATCGTGCAGCAATTGCAACTTGTCCCAGACCGTCGAATAACAGCTGAAAATGCTCTTAAGCATAAATTTCTGACATCTGGTGATAAACCGGCCGTTGATCTGGATTATATTCTTCAGCAACTCAATTGAAATCTGTGAGTATTGAGACTTATTATTATCAGCCTTATCCTTAACTCAGTGTTAAACTCAGATTGCTTTGTTCAAATTTGGTGATATCGTATCCTATATCCTGTACTATACACTGTAGTGAGGTTCTTGTTATAATGGCGGTGGAGAAAGATAGGAGAATAGCTTTGCTGATTCTCTGCCTTGCCACTTTCTTCTCGGAGGATAGCTGATACCGATAGGCTTTATCTAATGAAACTTTTAATTCTTGTTAAAAATGATCAATTATCATATTTTATTTGTCAAACTAATATATTGTTCAATGATTGATTGATCAATTACAGTAACGTGAACCTCACTATAGTGAGATTTACATAAAACTATGAGGCCAGTTTCACACGGCAGAATCCTGCCTCCTGAAGATCATATCACGGAAGATTATATTTCATATTTTGCAGCTCTCCTTTGCTTTCACATGGGGATCTTTCAATTTAGCCGACGGATCTAACAAGTAAGCCGACGCTTGCACAAAGTATGACTCATCACTTTTTCTCAAAGTGACAGAAACTTCCTTAAAAATATAGATATGATTTCGGATTTGGATTCAGCGACCCCAAATTCTTTAAACCGTAAGTCCCATTTTCAAAAATACCCGATAACAAGGGAGTTATAGATGTTTTTAATATAGCTTTCCATTATCATAATGATTATAATATTTTATAGAAGGTTTTAAGAAGTTTTTAAACAGCTAAAAAGTTTAAACATAAACATTTTTAATTTTTAAAAGTTGAAAAAAAACAATTAAACTTCGAAAAGATGAATTCAAATATGAACTCATAAATCATCTCCACTCTTCACCCAATAAAATACGAGGAAAAGGACAAGTAAACTTCACTGAATTTCAATTGTCATTCAACAATCTAATTTTTCAAGTTCAAATAGTTAAATATTTCTTTGCAACAATCAGAAAAATCTATTATGAACATACAGTATAAACATTGTGCTGATCTGAATCGATCTATGGTAATAATAGGAACTGAAAGAATAAGAAATGTCATTCCATTCCAACTAAAACGAAACTGATTTCTGTGTTTGTATTAGAACTGCTGAGTGGATTATGCATACTGAGAAAGTCATGAATAGTCCAGACCAGCCTGGCGACTTTGATGCTTTTGACACAGGAATCTGTTTTATTTTTATTAAAGAATGAAAACCATGTATCATAGTAAAAAGCAGCTCTATAATTTGTATTATTATATGAGTATTATTATATTATTACATGATTAACATAATCATGGCTTGTCGATTTTAGTCGCTGAGCTGAATCCTCAGTCGTAGAACTATGGACCAAGCGCGAGCTTTTGCTTTCTATGTCGTATACCGTCGACACAAACTTCGGCTTTTTTGTTGTTCGATTTTTTGCCGTTCTTATGAATTCTGTTGAATCAAACATAATGATATTTAACAAGTTGCGCTGAACCTGGTAGAATTCATAGGAACGGTAAAAATCAATTTTACGGAAATCGATGTGCATGTAACTGGATTTAGAAGATCAATACGATAATGTGTTCTATCATAATTCAATAATTATCACAGAAATGTTCAAGTGAAAACGTTGGGCGCAAACCTACTGCCATGGGGAGACAGATAAATCAATGAAAAGCTTGATAGCTTGAATAGTGATCTGGATATCTGTTACACGTTTTTAGTTCAAGACATAATATGTCTTAGAATTATTTTTAATCTGTTTTGTCAATCGGCAGGAAAACGTTGGTTTTTCAAAGTTATCTTACTCCCTTATTTTTGGGTATTTTCAGAAATCAAGATAAAAATCCCACCAAATTTCCTACACGAATACAGTGTAAGTTGTATTATAATAGCTACAGTAGTACATACCTACTGTATAATATAGTACCTATTCGTTTTCAGTTTCACCGTATATGATAATAGAAAGCTTTATTGAAAACAGTCATAACTTCCTTGTTTTCGGATATTTTCGAAAACTTGCACTTTAAAGATTTTGAATCCAAATCCAAAATCAGAATCTTTCTATCTTCATTTTCAAGAGAGATAGATTTTGAGAAAAAGTGATGACCGGAGAGACGTAGAATCACCATGTGAAAGCGGCGATTTGTCCGCTAGTATCTCGATACAAATGGGTTTCTGCTTGCCTCGAGGGGAAAAGACGTGACAAAAGTAGGTTCCTTGCTCGGGATCATCATGTGAAAGACACGATTGGACTCAATGTACTTCGACAAAAAACCGTGAGCACTGTTTAGTGTTCAAAGTTGCACGTCTCCTATCGTGTGAATGAGGCCTTAGGATTCATTATAAATAAGCTGTTTGACTTAGTGGTCTCGCTGATAAGCTTTCGCTTGGATAAGTTAAGAATCATGGAATCATGCACCTGGAACTCCAGTTGAAAGGGTGACCGCTTGAACCAACTTCTCTGAATATGATTAATGAGTTATAAAACAGTTTCCCGGTGTTTCGGAACCCACCTAAACTCTAGGTCCATTCATTTATCATCATAATCATCTGCCTCATAACCCACGCACAAGCCTAGAGCTCATGTATAGACTCAAGCCTAGAGATCCAGCCTATAGCTCAAAACACCTTTACCAAAAAAAGAAAATAAATAAATAGGATTGTACTCCCTGGACTGTGTTTATATCCCTATCTATTTACTTTTTGAGATATGAGCGTATAAAGTTTAAATTTTTGGGACAGATCATTTCAAATTCGGTAAGAGATAAATTCATGAAATTCTAAGGAGAGTTCTAAGAGATAGAGATATGGACACAATAATTAGTCAACAACTATACAAAATATAAGAGTCCTTCTTTTAGATAAATGCATGCTCTGTTGGCAAAAAGTATACCATTGCTTCTTATTGTAGTGTTCATTCAGCCAATGTGTGAAGTGTGAAGACTTCCATAAGAGTCAATGGTATTCATTTTAGAGCACAAATTCATTGAGCAGTTTCACTTTCATTTAACAGACCCCTTTTGCAAGCAGGGCTTTAAATTTTTGACGTTTTTTAAGCCTTTTGCACAGTGGGAAATGTGTTGATTATGTGCCTATTCAGGAATAATGTAAACTAATAATTGAAATGATGTAAATCAGGGAGGGTCGCACAGAAACTTAAAGACTAATTCAAGCTATTCAATAAATTAGCAAATGAAAAATACTTTCATTTCAATACTAGTCGGCAGGCTCGTCTGATCCGTCTAGTCAGGGACCAGAAATAATATCAGCAGGCGAGCTTGCTTCATTCTGCCAAAAAGTTGAATGAGACTTTCAGGCTCTATTCAATCAACAGATTTATTTGAATTATGTAGCGCAGGGTCACAGAAATCTTTATTTTTATAAGAATTAATAAATATTTCTTAATATTATAGATAAGATATTATGGTTAGGATCTTATGATAATAATTATTGAATTCTAGTCTGATAGTTCTTTGAAATTTAAAACAGGAAAAATGTGGAGAACTTAACAATCATCCTTATCTAACCCTCCTAAGTATGAATTCACTTGGGAAATGTAGAGAAATACATTGACATTTTTTATTCCTGTTGAAATTAAATGTTATTTCTTTTCAAGTTCAGTCATGGCATCCTTAGTGCTCTTATTTTCTGGGAAGGCATATTGATATTGGTTGAACTTTTATGAGACAATCTGTTCTATTATTATTTGTTCAAAAACCTTGAAAAAATTACTTATGAGACTTATTGGACGATAATTACCTGGATTCGTTTTGTCCCCAGATTGATGCAATAATAATTATTATGTTTGCAATTTTAAAGTGACTTGGGAAATGTCCAGTTTCCATACATCTATTGAAAAAATCTGGTGAGGCGCACTCACACAACTTTCCTTGCCGTTATGAAAATTGATCACCTGACGCTAGTGTTCACGCGCATCTCAAGTCTACTATTCAAAAATCTGAGCCAGCTGGTGACAGGACAATAACGCTGGAGACAAACGACGTCTGCTATTTTTTCATAGTGAATGATTTAATAGAATCAACAGATGCCAACAGTTTGCAATTGAATAATCACATTTTCTCGAATTTCGAGCTCATTTTCAATTTCAGGTGAAAATGTTACTGAACACTAATTGTAGAGATTTTCATGCTCAATCTTTTCTGTTTAAATTGTATATGAAGCCTGATAATTGGGAATCTGAAATCCAACTTTGGATAGATGGGGCGGAGCTCCTGAAATTTTTACAGATATGGGACTTGTGGCAGTTGATAGAACTTATCAATGACTGGTATGAATTTGATCAAAATCGTTGGAGCCGTTTTTGAGAAAATCGCGAAACCCCTGTTTTTGACAATATTATCGTCATTTTAGCCGCTATCTTGAATTGCTTTTGATCGAAATTGTTCGGGTCGGATCCTTATAGGGAAAGGACCTTAAGTTCCAAATTTCAAGTCATTCCGTTCATTGGGAGAAGAGATATCGTGTACACAGACGCACATACACTCATACACACTCACACACACATACAGACCAATACCCAAAAACCACTTTTTTGGACTCAGGGGACCTTCAAACGTATAGAAATTTAGAAATTGGGGTACCTTAATTTTTTCGGAAAGCAATACTTTCCTTACCTATGGTAATAGGTAATAGGGCAAGGAAAGTAAATAATGTTAGGGGCTGAGCTACAAAAGTTGCTATTGTTTTTAAGCAATACCAGACGATTTCATTAGGGATAAAATTACAAGTAATAAATTGGATAAAATAAGATCCTGGGTAAAAGAGAATTACTTTTTTAAAATCGAAAACTAAATTATTATAATTATGACTTGTTTTTAACACACTCAGTTTAAACTTGGTTTTTTTGATTACCTAAAGGAAATTTTTTTTTATTATGATTATTATAATTTCTATATTACCTATTTCTATTATTGGGCTTGTTGATTTTTGATTCAAGAATTGATTTTGTGTGTTTATTTATACATATTTTTGGTTTTTGGTTTACTATCTTTTGGTTTGTATTTTAGAATATTATCACGGCAAATGTACCAATAATTTAAAGAATATTTTTGAACTCGTGGCTGGAGCTCAAGGCTTCTTTTTCCAGCCACACCAATGTATATTAGTTGATAAGTGTTATTTTGTAAATTTCTAGTGAATTGGTAAATAAATAAATAACATTTAAAAAAAAATATTGAAAAAGTTGAAGTTCTATGGATTCAAGGAGGAGGCTGTGTCACTAATGCAGTCATATTCAGACTGCAGTGTACCAAACAGTTTATGTGGTAGATTTCAGAAGGTTTCTTGTGATGGGAAAGAGTCAGGATATCTACCTGTGAAGCATGGTGTTCCTCAGGGATCAATTCTTGGTCCAATCCTGTTCATCATTTATACGAATGACATTCATGGAGGAAAGATACAATATTTAGAATTGGATTATATGAGAAGAGATACTACAGAAGCTGTAAGTCATTCTGTGAATTTTCTAAGATTTACGATTGATGAGAATCTGGATTGGGAGTAAAACATTATGAAAATTGAATCAAAAATCAGTAAAGGCATATTCCTGTTAAGCAGATTGAGACTGTATGTGAGTTCTAAGGTACTGAGAACGGGCTCCGTGAAGTTGTAGTGCACAAGTCCGAAAAAAATTGAAAAAACTTTCCGATGAAGGATCCTGAAAAAGTATCAGCTATTAAAAACTGGCCTGTTCCCAAAGACAAGTCAGAAGTACGGAATTTCCTCGGCCTTTTTGCATATTACCGGCGATTTGTGATGGGTTTTTTTGGGATAGTCAAGCCATCAACAAATTTGACAGAGGAGAAGGTCTGGGATAAAGACTGTCAGCAGGCATTTGACACACTTGAGGATGCACTCAGCCAAGCACCTATACTTGTTTATCCTAAACTGGAAGGCAAGTTCATTCTGGATACTAATGCCAGTAACACAGCTATTGGTGGAACACTCTCACAGGAACAAGATGGGGAAGAAAAGGTCATCGGATATTTTAGTAAAGTGCTGTCAAAACCAGAGGGCAGCTACTGTGTCACCAGAAAAGAACTGTTGGCAGTAGTGAAGTCAATTAGCCACTTCCATAAGTACCTATATGGACATCACTTCCTGCTAAGGATAGATCATGCATCCCTGACATGGCTTCTATGGTTCAAATCTCCTGAAGGACAAGTTGCCAAATGGATCCAACACCAGCAATAATATGACTTTAAATCCATTCACCGAGCTGGAAAAAGTAATCAAAATGCTGATGCTCTCTCTGGAGACCCTGTGACAAGGACTACAAGCACTGCTCACGTCAAGAGGGAAAGGAAGCAGCTGTGAACAGGAAAACTATACCTACAGATTACTGGGGAGGAAATGAAATGCTGAAGGACCAGGAGGAAGATCCTGATCTGAAGCACTTGTGGTCTTGGAAATGTTCTACCCAAGAAAGACCCAGTTGGCAAGAAGTAGCTCCATTGTCACCACATGTTAAAACCCTCTAGGCACAATGGGATTCGATTGTTGAGGATGGAGGAATCTTGAAGAGTGTGATGGAAAATGTTGCAGGTGATTAGAGACGACTATAAGTCATTTTCCCAGGGAAGAGAATTCCAGAAGTATTGAGACTGGAACCCTATCATGCAGACAATACTGCAAGGGAAGCTCAAGAAGTGCACGTTCTTCAAACAGGCAGCACTGACTTTGAAGATTTCATGGTCAATCTGGAAATGTCACTGACAATCACCAGGACCTGTTCACCCTGCCAAGGAGCTATGCATTGGCCCATTGCATAGCTTGGAGTGTGGAAGCATCACGGGGAATTGCTACGGTCTTCAGGAGGAAGTTTGGAAGACTGGATGAGCTGAACCTCCAGAATCCAACCGTGGGAAAAGCACTTCATCTTCCGAATCAGAATCAACATCTGTTCTATTTGGTGACCGAGAACCAACCCCAGGAAGAATACACTTATCACGCCTTGTGGCAAAGTCTAATACACCTGCAGGCTAATCTCCAATTCCCAGGAGTGGAGCAGCATGGGATCCCCAGACTTGGCTGTGGCTATGATGGATTGAACTTGGAGATTGTGAGACCAATGATTTGGAAGAATCTTCAAGGACACTGGAATCAGCGTCACCTGTTGCGTTTACAATTCATGGGCAGCCACACCAGCAGATCAAAACAATCTTTTGCTTGCCACACCCTTAGGATTGATCTTGACTGTTCTGAGACAGAACAGTTTTAAGGAGGGGGCAGTGCTATGAATAGGCCTTCAGAGGGTTGACACGGGGAAATAGGGGGGCTTCCAGACTATTCCAGTGTGTTCTGGTTTTGGTGAGGGGAACCATCGATCAGTGGAAAGCGCACTCTCGAATTTTCTGGTGGCTTCTATGCAATGCGATTGATCGGACGTTGGCCGCATCTCTAGATCTATCTAGATTGTTCTGCCCGCCTCATAAATGGCGTAAGTTGCAGTCGGGAAGTTAGTTGAGAAAAGACAGTCAAACATTCGCTTCCTCATATCATGACAGAGACATGATAAAGTGATAACAGACTTTTGTAAATACAGTTTATTATTCTTGGTGACAGTTATTTTATATTAGTTAACGTAAGCTTGTGATAATTATGTGTAATTGATTAGGTAGTTATCAGTTTATAGTTGTTTTTAGTTAACTTCCGTGTGGTATAGTGATGTAAGTAATAGATCTAATCAGTATGAATCTCCTCAAGTGTTTTATTAGTGTAGAAACCCGCGACAATAGATTTATACTATCGTATACTCACCCATTCACTCACTTAATCACTTACTTACTTTTTTGGATAACTAGAAGTATTATAAAAATTCATGGAAATAAATTTTGGAATAGGCCTATAGCTAGGTTTAGTTCGGCTTTTGTAGCATGTACATTATTTCCATCTCCGATCCAATAAGACTGTTTGAGATAGGAATATCATTCATATGATAGATTAGGTTTAATAATTGAGTTCAATAGATAGGACATTTTTTATCTAGGAAGAGCACCTCTCCAAATACAAACGTTTCTATTTATTTATTAATCCTGTTCTATTCAACAAGCAATTTTTTATGGTGGATCTCAAAAATGGTTATAACGATTTTGCCATAGCGAAGTACGGGTACCCTGCTAGTCTTACATATAATTGTTAACCTGTAATGGATATAAAAACGCAATGGTTATAAACTAAATAGAACGTTATAGAATAAATTTATTATTGTATGAAAACTGAATGAAATACTATTCAGAATTGAATTAATCAGCTCAAAGTACAGCAAACGTATTTAAAAACAGGATAAGCTCAATAAATAATGATGCATAATTTTCTGGGTTGCAAAGAAAGTGATGTAGTAGATATCTATCTTTAATGAATTGAATGACTCGAAATTAATACAAGTACTTTTATTTATAAAAATATTTTTCCAAAACTAGACTTGATAGTGTGACACTATTATCAATGTCGAATTCTCTGGTGTAAGTCTAGTATACTCTAGTCATCCTCAAAGATGTTTGAGATCAAAATAGGTCGAACGCCCCTCAAAAATCTCTGAATGGACCAATCGGGAACTAGCAAGATTTGGGTGTGCGCTTTTGGGCAAGGGAGGCATTTTTGCAGTGATCCGACTTTTTACATCTCTCGGATGATTCTGATGGTGGCTGGTGACCGACGACAGGGTCAAGTGCCAAGTGAAATGTTGTGGATAAGAAGTGATCAATCGCATTTTGTCTAGCACCAACTAAATAGGCTTGTTTCTTGGCATGGAAGATGGAATTCAATGCATTATGGAAGTTATCTTTGAATTGGGGATGTCAATCCCGGGACTGATTTCCAATCCCGGTATTTCGGGATTATCCAATATCAATCCCGGGATACCGGGATCCTTGGCATGGAAGATGGAATTCAATGCATTATGGAAGTTATCTTTGAATTGGGGATGTCAATCCCGGGACTCATTTCCAATCCCGGTATTTCGGGATTATCCAATATCAATCCCGGGATCCCGGGACTGATATGAGGGCTAAAATCTACAATTTTGCAACAACTGATCATTTAACAAAGAAACTTTGGAATGTCTGAAACACAACTTTTGACTTTGCAGCTTAATCAAGACTAGTTGGAGGTAAACACAGCAAAAGTGTGCATCTTCAACATCTTTAAAGGTAAGTGTCTGCTAAAATATACTTGTTGCAAAGTTGTAAATTTCACCCCTCCACATTGAAGCTGTAATCACAATGTAACAAAATAAATTAAATCGTGAAAAATAATACATTGAATTTGAGAGAATTTAATGCTCTTGATAAGCATTTATTCTCACAAGGCATTATTAGATAGTTATAAGTCCTGAAAGATCAAAAAATTGAATGAAAACCTTTTATTTGAAAATTTTCAAACTTTCAAGACCAAAGAGCAATCTCGAAAACTGTTGGAAATGCCACAAAGCTCAACTGAACAAAAATTGTAGAAAATTTATCAATCTTCATTTGTGAATGGCTGGCTTTTCATGTCAGTTGAACGCATTGTTACCAAGATATAATTTTATATGATGTTTCCCGTGTTATCAGATGGGCACGTTAAACTGTCGGTCCCGGCTGAAGTATGCCATAGTAAGGCTCATTGCTGGTTTAAATTATATATTCAGGCGAGGTGGAACTTCCGTCAGGAACTCCCCCACCAATAAAGCCATACGAATATTATTATTTATTTCATAAGCACGCTTTCGCGGATATAATTTCAAAGAAGAGGCACTTTTATGCAACCTTCATTTCATCTTTATAACACTGTTTGACTATTTTATGAACTCACGCACGATACGTGCAGTGTCGAGGAGGACAGATTTTCGCATTTTCTTCAGCACCTAGTCTACCAAGTCAATACTTCGACAAGTTTCCACAACCGACTTGAGTATCAGTCATTGACTGTTATTACAATTGGAAGTATTTTCACTGTATTCAGCCCATACATTTCTTTCAGCTCAAATGATAGCTCTTGGTATTTTCTGATTTTCTCGCCTCTGGTCTTCTGAGCATTCTCATCCGAAGGTACAGCGATATCAATTATACCATGGTGATTCTCATAAACATATATTCATAAACGCTTCATTAGCGAGCTATACAGAGTGAAAGAATTGCCCGGAATTCAGTTCCTCAGGTGAAATACACCGATGCTGAATTGTTTGGGGACTGGTTTTTGAAAAAATTATGCTGGATTCATATGGAAAAATATCTGAAAAATTGAATAAAACTAGTCTGGGAGCTGTAGTTTTAGTAGTTTTGAAGAAAAAGTTGAAATATGCAAAAAATCTAAGTAGAAAAACACAGACTTCTACGTTTGATGCCCAATAACTTTCTTTAATGACCAGTAAACAAATAATTTTTCTAAATAAAAATTGTATAGAATTTAATTCTGAAAAGAATTATTTAAGCTTTGTAAACTAAATTTGAATAAAAGTTGAATAAAATGTATTCTTATGTAGTACATTACATCACAAAAATTTGCTGTTTTATGAGGAGAGAACTAAAAACTCATAGGTTGTAGCTGATTGCAAATAAAGCATGGATTTGAATAACAGCTGTTCCAAAACAGCTGATTTATTTTGTTTTAAATAAGAAAAATATTTAAAAGAAATTATCAGCTGAGAATTATTTCCAGAAATATTTTAGCTCACTGTTGAACAAAACAACAAACTGTAAGTTAAGCCTACTGTAACCGCGCTGTGTTTTTTGTTTAATCTATTAACCAATTATTTATAACCATTTCACTTTGCTTTTGTGTTAAGTGCTAACTTTTTAAAAAATAGCAGGTAATTTCAGACATTATTCATACTCCGAATTAGCCTACAGGCATTTAATGTATGGAATGGAACACTGTAATAGTACTGAAGCAAGACGTTTGTATCAAGAGAACTTTCCTAGCCGAGTATGTCTAAGTTCAAGGTTTTTTGCCACTATTCATCAACGTCTGTCTGAAACATGTTCTTTGATATCGAAAGAGCACATTTATGCAGGCAGACCCCGATCTACTATGACTGTTGAGTTAGAAGAAATTTATGAACATCCAGAGAATAGCACGAGAGAATTGTCAGTGCAGTTTAATGTCAATCAATCTATTATTTGGAGGATACTAAAAGAGCAACAATTACATCCATACCACCTCCAGAAAGTTCATACTCTATTCTATGAGACAATATTCCCCGTGCTGGTATTTTCCGATGGTTTTTAGAAAAACTTGTTAACCCAAACTTTTTAACAACCGTTTTATTTACCGACAAGGCACACTTTACAAGAACAGCTATCGTTAACGTCCACAACCAACATATTTGGGCAGATGAGAATCCTCATGCCATCAATCCTAATCGTCCACAACATCAGTTTTCAGTAAACATTTGGGCAGGAGATCATCTACGTCTGTTCGAGCTTCCTCCCAGGCTTAATGGCATAATCTACTTGAACTTTTTGAGAGAGGAGCTACTTATCTTACTTGACGATGTACCTCTTCAGTTGCGCCAAATCATTTTTGGTTTATGCATGATGGAGCTCCAGCACACTTCAGTGTTGCTGTTCATGAACACCTGAATCACAGCTTTCCAAATCAATGGATAGGGCGAGGTGGGCCAGTACCATGGCCAGCTAGTTCACCAGACTTAAATCCTTTAGATTTTTATCTTTGGGGACACTTGAAAGCCTTAGTAAACCTTGTATGTAAGAACTGACCAATCCCAATACAGCTTGTGAGAAGCATTCTCCAAAACTGCACTAGGAGTATAATAATAATATGGTACTGAGCTTGGCAACAGGTTGTGCAGGCATGCTAATATCTTTGTCACCTGTCTGTGCCGGTGAAGATTGTCAGTTGCTACCAAAGCCTGACATGCACTTGTCACTGCTGGACTGTTTCAGATGCCTGGTGGCATCTATCATTGTCAAGACTTTCTCGAACTGTATATTTCAAATAGTTTCTGGTAGCAAGACACTGATCTTGGATAGCCACCATGAATCCTTCAATCTCTGCAAAAATGCCCCCTCCCCCCAACTGAGCCAAGCATTGGATGATTCCTGGCAAATATATGGGCTATTCAGATCGTGGGCCTGGCGTCCATGCAGAGGCTTCTCTAACCACCTCTGGAAATTTGTAGCAATGTGGTCTCTATCCAATCCTAGATGCTCCACTTCAGAGTGACAAAGATCCAGATGCATGTAGCCATCATCAGCAGCTACAACAACCTGATGCAGCAATGTGTTGTGTGTGGGAAAGAAGTTCCTGAGGGATTGTACCTGCCTCTGGCAGCTTCTGTAGATGTCTGTCATACCTCTTCCGCCCTTAGTCCTTGGCAAAACCAGACGCTCCACTGCTGATTTTGGGTGATGCATTCGGAACTTGGTGAGAAGCTTACGGATGGAGTGAGTTAAGTTTTCAGTTCTGTAGCAGACCATTTCACAACACCAAAAATGTGTATGTAAGAACAGGAATAGCATAGGTGTTGATTGCTTTGAAAGTGCTCCTCCCATGAGTTCTTAAATTGAGCACTGCTGTGAAAGCAGGGGGGTGAACCCCTTCACATACTCATCAGTTACTTTCTCACATAAGTCTTTGTGATTAAGTTGTTTGCCCCAAGTACTTGTAAGCATCAAGCTCAGTCATACAATCAAATTCACCCCCAGATTCCAATACAAAATTTTTCGGCTGAATTTTTCCTCTGAAAACACTTAATGTTTTGCACTCACTCAAGCCAAAGGACATCTGTATATCAGCAGAGAATGCCACCGTGAGTGCCAGAAGGTGCCTCAGCTGACGTTCACTGGCTGCATACAACTTTATGTCATCCATATAAATAAGGTGTGACAATGTATGCTGCAGGTTAGTGGAGCCTTTAATATCGAACCCATACCTAGACTTATTTACAAAATTGAACTTGAATTTGATGAGAAAATATAAAATAAACTGATACAATTAATAAACAAACTAGTGCAAGTTGAAAACAGGTTGTTAATCACAGGTGGCAAATATCAGATGATTCGCCATATTACCCTCCTGGGCAGACAATTTGGCCATCCAAAATTTTGAAGCTCACTTTTTTTCTGGAACAGGGTGGAAGGCTGAGGTGAGTCAGTCGAGGTTTCCCTGTAGCACAGTAAGTGGTGATCCAGGAATGGGTACACGTTCCAATGAAAGAAAGTGAGGATTCCTCATCCCCATCAACTTCTCCATCTCCCTTTCCTAATGGGTCAGGGTCTGGATCAGGGTCAGGGGTGGGATTGGAACCAGGTTCATGGGTTGGTGCAGTGGAGTCACCATTGATCTCAACTTCCTCATTCTGTTCATCCCCCAGCTGCACATCTATCTCTCTTGCCACCTCAGTTTTCAGTTCAGCTAGTCTCACCTCAGGGATCAAATTCCTTACAACTATTGCACACCTTTGGTCTGTCACCCTCTGTTCAGTAACTTGCAATGTGGGAAACCTTTCTCTGAATGCCAAATACAATTCATGGCAATAAATGTTAACCATCTCTCTTGTAATAGCAGCGCATGATATAAAAGTTCATATCATCAGTCCACTTCATATGCTGTCTTGGCAAACCTGCTCTTGTAGTCCCCTGTTGAGCAAAGGAAACATCAAGTACAGGCTGTGATTCTC
>NC_052518.1:96790344-96890478 GCF_014356525.2 Nilaparvata lugens
ATTGTTCGTCAATCAGCACTTAACACAAAATGGGTTCGGATTCCACCTGTTGCCATGAATTTTCACAATCTGAAATACCCCATTGTTCAAAAGTGTCGACGACAATTCAGGATTATTGCCTGGAGAGTGGAATGGGGTTTCATCGGGGAAAATAATTCACTGATCTTACCAAACTTTTTATTACATTTTGTTAATGGAACATATCTCTTCAAAAGTTCAATCGAACTTCTATTATTCTATTAAATAGGAGAGAGACTTCTTATTTATACTGATAGAACGAGCGTGGATTTTTTCAAATATTGACTACAAATACCGTTGTAGTTTCAGTATTCAGTAATATTCCACAAAAATAATGCATTCATTATTATTTTTATTACATCATCAGAATGGTTCAACCAACAAGTAACCAGTAAGTTGTGGTACGGAGCCCACCCAAAATTAAATCTGGACTGTGAGTGGCACAGAGTCCAGCTTTGAACTTTGGGTGGGCCGAGCCCTGCATTATATGATAATTTTTTTGATCCACACAGGTGAAAGGCCTAGTTCCTAAATCGTTTGTTAAATTTATCTCGTATAGGAGAGAAAAATTTCAACTTTCTTCTGAAAGTTTCATAAACAACAAACAATGTAGGAACCAGATTTTTCACCTGTGTGGAGCGATCCGTGTAAGTGAAGAGGAAAGACTTATTCAGGCATTTATCCAATTCTCTAGTGAGAGTTGTCAAACTCGCTTAAAAATATACCCGAATTTCATTAAAACTACAATCTTTATAGAAATTTGATTTGTGCCAAACGATTAAACCTCTATTTCATCAACATTTTTTTTCTGATTGAAGCATCTGAAAATTGTTTGATAGTATTGAAATTAGGTGAAAACTAGTGTTTCATTATCAATTTAATTAATTTATTTTCCAAAAAACATAATATACGAATATGAAATACAATATACAACATATTTTGGAATCCCCCTACTAGACTATCCATCAGTGTATAGGGGGGAGATCCACGCTATTACATAAGCTTAATCTGCTCATAGAAGTTAGAAGTAAATACTAGAGAATATAGTTATAATGTAGATCTATTATTAATATTTTGATTATAAAATAGATAATTCATTGTGCTGATGTATAATATTATTTCTCTATTTTAAAGATGATGAATCTCCGCTTCTCTTCAGTAGCAAATTGTATGGAAAATAATGTAAAGATTGAACTAAACATAAATTTAAATTCAATTTTATTTTAATCACTACTAATTACAGCAAAGCAATATAATAAAATATAAAACTACCACAGTACTACTGTACTATATAATATTATATTACACGAAACTGTTAGATCGTAACTTGATCATTTAGATCTTGTCAAAATATATATATGCTAAAAACTACAATTCAATATTATACAATTTAATAACTTTCTCCCTCTCTCTCTCTTTCTCTCAATAGGTTTTCCAAGACCTGGCATGTGATAAATAAATCAATCAATCTCTATCGCTTAAGACATTATCAAGAACATTAAAATAATAACAAACATATCGTTGAAGTGATTCCTTACTAGTTAAAACTTATTTTTTGATTCTCATTTATTTGCAGTTATGGAAGTTCATCTTATTATTTATTAGCATGAAACTGGTACTCCGGGAGGGTCGATTTTAAAAAGTGATGTAATGAAGTCTTGAAGAATTAACCATCCTCCGTTAATTAAGAATTTAAATGCAAAATTTCAAGTTAATCAGTACAGTAGTATAGACGTTATGATGCGTCAAATATAATTTTTCTATCCCGTACTCAAAACACGACAGCGTACGGGATGGAAAAATTATGTATTGAAAAGAAATTTCGAATAAAAAATTGTTGTTAGGACAACGATTTTCTAAAAATATTGAAATGATTTACAAATTATTTATAATCAGTAATAAGGAAACCCTATCACTAATTATTCGGAATTCTCATCTAATGGAATGAATTCAGGAAAAATTCAAACACATTGAATGTTTAGAAATTCATTATTAAAAAAAAGATTACCACTTCACAAAATATTATATAAATGACAATATCCTTATTCTAAATTGATGATGGGCCCATATATTTGTTTAATAAAGTCTTTCATGAATCTCAATGCCGGAATATATAATTTGATCGTCATATTACCTCGGTACCGAGTTACGTTGCAGAGTATTTGGGTAATGATGTTCCATAATTGCTTAAAAGAAAACACAGCTTTGCAATTATCTCCTATCCTCCATAACCGTTTTAACCTGTTCCTCGTATGATGCACTTGGAGTCCCTTGTCTCTTACTCATAATTGTGAATTGATTTGGCATTAACAAGGATCGTTCTTCCATAGTCAGTCATAAATTAGTTTGCCACAAACATGTACCGCTGTGAAATAAAACAGCCAAGAATAATTTCTGAATCGAACTTAATACTTATCTTTCTAAAAGGAACAATTTAATTATTACAATTGTGTGAACGATTATCTCAAGTACATTCAGACCTTAACCCTTTGAATTGTAACGTAGTCTAAATCTACACTCTACTTTTATAGTTATAACGTTTAAGAAAACTATTGATAATTACTTTTCCCATTGAACTATATGACATAATATTTATCAAAACAAATTAATAATAACATTTCTATTTTACTTGAGTGAATTACTTTTGAAGTTAGTCAACTCTCAGAATGAACAAGAGTTTAAATATCAATTTCGCACATAATCTAGCAGTCTGCTCTAATGGAAGTAACAATGAAAAGTACCTAAAATATAATAAAAAGTATAACAAATAGTTTATCTTTAATAGCGGTTTTGAGTATAGCTTATATACAAATATCTTCATATGTCGAAAAATTCAAAATCACTTAACAAAATAGAAAGATAGAAACTTGAAGTGAATAATCACATCGTGGAGTAGTTGTTAAACCTAGGGCTGCTTGCCGGCAATTGAATAAGGAGAAAAAAATGTCTCCCCTCTACCAATACAAGCACTGGCTGGGTGCTCACCCAGTGCTGGCTGAGTAGGCAGAAATAAATAAATGCTCTCTTTGTTGTTTTTCTTCTTCCTAAATGTTAATATATATTTGACATATTATAAAAGAAAGGGAAATGAAATTTGATTCATAATCAAAATTCGTTTCACACTCCCCCTCTTTACTGATGTGAAACATGCCTTAAATTTCAGGATCTCATATCATATCATCTCAATATCTTATATCCAATATCTTACTATCTATTAACTCTACTCAAACTTATTACTTAAACTTGAATTTGGACTAATAATTCTCATATATTTTTCGTATGATGTTCTCTATGTAGGAAGGAAGTTATTAAACTGATAAATACAATAATAATACTTATTATGATCCTTAATAATTATCGTCTGTTCTTAACTAACTAATTAACTACAACCCAAGGAGTACAAAAACATTTTATTTTTAATTATTATCATCTAATCATCATGGCTATAATATTATTACAAACTTCTTCAATAATGTCATACTACTATTAGTAAGAAAGAATCATTAAACATATCAATCGTTCACATAAGTTCCTCTACTGGAAAATCAACACCATAAGTTTATTTTTATTTATACATCTTATCCAATAAGTTTTGATATTCCTTATAACATGATTTCAGAAGACAGAACAAAATGCTCATAGTACAAAAAGCATAAACAGTATCAGTTAGCCTGATTGTTGAGTCATATATTGCCGATTGTTCAAGTCGGAATATTGATAATAATAAATACAACATAAATTAATCATTTGATGTGAGACAAAACAAATCGGTAGGAAGATAAATTCGACTTCAAAAGATAGTTCACTTCACCATATTAAATCAACTTATTGTTTCTCAACTGCGGTGACTATTGTTTCGATAGAACTTTATATTGTCACAGTCAATGAGAAATAGTAAAGTAACATATTGTCTGCTGCGTTGCAAAGAAATCACTAAATGTTGCCTGTGTGATTTTCCATTTTGAAAGTCAATCATTATAAGCCTTCAGCTAGCATAGCTTTCATAAAGGATAATGAATTTTACTATATTTCTACTATTTATCATTTTACATTTCTATTTTCTCTTCATTCATTTGTTCTTATCTTCTTCTTCTCTAGGATAGTATTTCTTAATTTGGGATACATGTGCCTTCTGTAAAATTCTATCGTTTTCCGGATCAAGTAACTCTACTGTCACTTCCGTCAGCCAGCGATTAATCACATAAGGACCGGCCCAACGGTAACTTAACTTGTGAGAGATTTTCTTTACAGCATCGCTTAAAATGTGCGTTCTGAGCCAAACCAAGTCTCCTGTTTGGAATGGTACTTCCTTTCTAGTCTTATCATAATTTTGTTTCCTCCTATGATGAGCTTTTAAAACTTTCATAGTTTCGTCATTGAAATTATCTGGAAGGATTTCGTTGATGTACCACACATTCAGCAGGGGATGATTTGGCTTGAATCTATACATCAATGAAAATGGGGTGCAATTTGTACTGTCATGTTGAGCTAAATTGAATGCGAGCTGGAGAAATGACGTCACACTTTCGTCCCATTTATTTTGACTAGTAGAATGAAAAACTATCAGAGCACTGCGTAGATTTCTATGTAAACGCTCAGCTAAATTCGGGTTAGGGTAGAATGGACTTGTAGTACTATGTCTTATCCCAAGTTGGAAACAAAAGATTTTGAATTTTGATGACGTGAATAATGAAGCATTATCGGTAATGATACACTTGGGTGTTGAAAAATTTATGAAAATTGACTTTTATCACTGATTCTGAATTGGCTTTTCGTAGTGGATTTAACCAACAAAATTTCGAGAATACATCAATACAACTGAAAATATACATATTCCCTTGAGTCGTACGTATCAATGGACCAACAGTGTCGATGTGAAACATTGCTAATGGTTCTTCCTCTATTTTGGAAGAAAGAAATTCATAGTTGGTTTGTTGTGCAGACTTACTCAGACCACATATTACACGAGATTTAACTAGATATTGGATATCTTTCCTCATATCTGACCAATAAAAATGTTCAAAGATTCTGTTGATAGTTTTTGAAATTCCAAGATGTGCACCGAGAATGCTGTCATGATAGTATCGAAATATCAGTGCCACTGGGAGTTTGGGTACTACAATTCTGAGGTTTTCTTGGTTTCGAATCTTTATTACTAATACTCCGTTGGAAATACTGTAAGGAAACTGATCTTGGTTATTAGCAATTTTTTTCATTATGTCAGAAATTAAAGGATCATTTACAAGCACAGTTTCCCGAAAAAAATTCCAAAGTTTAATACCACTTATAGTAGTTATTCTCTTGGGAATTGATATACAAGCTCACGCTACATTTTTCATATTTTTGAAGAGTTTAAAAATTGATCTCAATTGTTCCGAATTATTATCTACCACAAAAGTCTAGTGCATGGCATTTCGTCTGTTATTCTGGACTGAATGCAATGGTGAATATATATGGAATCACTTATGATACCGAGTGAATTTTGTACAAGTACAGTTTTCACGAAAAAAAAATTCAAAATTTAATACCTGTAATTGGTATCCTCTTGGGAATTCTTGAATAATCAACCACAAAAGTCAAGTGCATTGCATTTCTTTTCCTATTCTGGACTGAATGCGATGTAAAACATATATAAAATCATTCCTGATCACGGATGAATTCTGTACAAGCACAATTTTCACGAAAAAAAATTCAAAGATTAAGTTATAGACCAGTTATAGGTATCCTCTTGGGAATTCTTGAAAAATCAACCACAAAAGTCAAGTGCATGACATTTCTTTTGTTATTATGGGCTTCATGCAATGATGATCATAAATAGAATCATTCCTGATCACGGATGAATTTTGTACATGCACAGTTTTCACGAAAAAAAAAATCAAAGTTCAATATTTGTAATAGTGATACTATGGGGAATTATTGAAAAATCAACCACAAAAGTCAAGTGCATGGCATTTCTTTTGTTATTATGGGCTTAATGCAATGATGAACATATACAAAATCATTCCTGATCACGAACGAATTTTGTACAAGCACAGTTTTCACGAAAAAAAAAAATCCAAAATTTAATACCAGTTATAGTGATACTATATCAAGAATTCTTGAAAAATAAACCACAAAAGTCAAGTGCATGGCATTTCTCCTGTTATTCTGGACTGAATGCAATGTTGAACATAAATAGAATCATTCCTGATCACGGATGAATTTTGTACATGCACAGTTTTCACGAAAAAAAATCAAAGTTCAATATTTGTAATAGTGATACTATGGGGAATTCTTGAAAACTCAACCACAAAAGTTAAGTGCATGGCGTTTCTTTTGTTATTATGGACTTAATGCAATGATGGACATATACAAAATCATTCCTGATCACAAATGAATTTTGTACAAGCACAGTTTTCACGAAAAAAATTCCAAAGTTCAATACCAGTTATAAGTATCCTCTTGGAAATTTTTGAATAATCAACCACAAAAGTCAAGTGAATGGTATTTTTTCTGTTATCCTGGACTGAATGATATGTTGAACATATATAGAATCATTCCTGAACTTCAGTATTGCGTTAGAACTCGTAGAGAACGGACGTATAGTGGAGTAGTAATAGTGTAATGTAGAAGTAGTGAGTCAGCAGTTTGTTCGCGATCAAAAGTGGAAGAAAAATATTGCATCAAATATCGGTCGTCGACCGCGGAATTCATGCAAACAAAGCGACCTGTTTTTCGCGGCCGTTCTAAAAAGCTCGCGTTCGCGTTTCCGTGTGCGTGAGTGTTGATATGAGGACTGTTTGAAAGGTATGTTTTCAAAATATGTTTAACTTAGTGAAGCCACCTAGTATTCCTACAGAAGAGCAAGGAGAACAGGAAGCCACTAACGACAGTATGGACACCAACACCATGCTAAATACATCAGAAATCCAGTGTTCACCGGATAAATATATCAAATTAGATAAACTCGAAACTTCAACCGAGCAGGTACTTTTTATCGCCTGGAAAGAGACCGATGAGAAGAGGAAGGAATTGGAGAAGAGCAACTTAGAACTGTTAAAAAAAGTGCAGGATTTGGAAGCAAGATTTCTGAATATTGAGAAGAAGATTCACAGCTCACAGCCTACCAGCTCAGCAGCCGAGAACTACTCAAAAATGAGGAAGAATTGGCCAAAGAAACGGAATGGATCAGGACTCGTACTGAGCGGGCTACCAAGAAGAGGAAGCTTAGTACTCCATCGCCAGAAGTCAAAAATGTGTCTGCAAAAAGAATTCAACAGAACTTGAATTCTAAAACCACTGACGTGGAGAAGAGAGAGAAGAAAGAAATGCCACCACCCCCAATCATAGTGGATGGTATCAAGAATCTAGATGGACTCCTTAAGAGTTTGAAAAAAGTGTCGCCAGCTGACAAATTTAGAATAAAACTCTTGAGTAGAGAAACGTTCAAAATAAATGCTGTCGACTCCGAAACTTATCGGAATGTTACCAGAGAACTCATTAATGACGGATTTAACTGGCATTCCTATGAAGATAAGCAGTCGAGACCAATAAGAGTAATGATTAAAAAACTTCATCACTCTTGTAGTACGGTCATGATACTGGAAGATTTGAAAATACGAGGATTGAAAGTTCTAGAAGTTGTGAATAAGCTAAAGTGGAAGACAAGAGAGCCATTAGATATGTTCATAGTCTCATTCAGCGCGGAAGAAAATATAAAAAAAGTTTTTGAACTTAAAAATATACTTGGTTGCAAAGTGGAAGTGGAAGCACTGAAGAAGGCCAACCTGATACAGCAATGCAAACGATGCCAAGCATACGGTCACACTCAAAAATACTGTAACAGGAACCCTAGGTGTGTAAAGTGTGCAGGTAAACATCATACAAAAGACTGTACAAAACCCAGTGATGCTTTACCAAAATGTATTCATTGGGGGGAAGCACATCCAGCCAGCTATCGAGGCTGCACTGTCGCAATCGGATTGCAAAAGATTAGGAACTCCAATAAAACAAAAAATATTCCAGATTTACGGAAGAACACAGTGAAGAATATTCCACCAAAAATCACAGAAAATACACAAACCCACAATCCAAACAATGAAAGCGCGGTTAAGAAATTAACTTTCGCCCAGATTGTCTCAAAAGATAATAGACCAAAATTGGGAGAGCCAAAAAGTGAAGTAGGAGATAACAATAATATTTTGCAGCTCATCTTGGCAAAACTGGATAGACAAGAACAAATAATCACCTCACTGCAGTCTAAATTTTAGAAGTTAGAACAAAGTAAACTACTGCAATTCAAATGATTCATTCACTAAAAATAATGGAATGGAACGCAAATGGATTGTTACAACGTCAACAGGAGTTGGAAGCAATTCTAAACATAGAAAAAATAGAAATATGTCTTATTATATCTGAGACTCATTTTACAAAGTGGTCGTTTATAAAATTAAAAGGCTATAGGATCTATCATGCTTTACATCCCAGCAATGTCGCAAGGGGTGGGAGTGCCATCATTATCAGAGACAATCTACAACATCATGAACAAGTGAAGCTCGAAAGTGATAGAATACAATTGACAGGTGTAGCAGTGAAAGCAGTCAATTATCATTTTGTTGTTGCAGCTATTTACTGTCCTCCCAGATATTCCATCAGAAAAGATGAATATTTATCATTGCTAGATATGTTAGGAGACAAATTCATTCTTGGTGGAGATTTCAATGCAAAGCACGTGCATTGGGGATCGCGCTTAACAACACACAAGGGAAGACAGCTCTATGAAGCAATGAGAGAGATGAGGTGCGAAGCTCTTTCAACTGGTAAACCAACCTACTGGCCCACCGATACGAGGAAAATCCCAGATCTTATAGATTTTTTCTTACAAAGAATATATCGGTAAATTATTTGCATTTAGAGGAAAGTTTCGATCTAAATTCGGACCACTCACCCATCATTTTGACTCTGAGTGATTCAATTCTACAGAAGGAAAATGCTTGTCCTGCGCTAGTCATCAGCCACACGGATTGGGATGGTTTCCAAAAAATGCTGGATGAAAGAATAGAGTTGAACTCGCCATTAAGAAACGAAGAACAGATTGATCAGGAGTTAGAGAAGTTTGTTACTGATATCCAACAGGCAGCATGGTGTAATACTCCACAATTCAGTAGAAGAACCACTGGAAATAATTACCCTGCGGAAATCAGAGAAATGATTGTGGAAAAACGAAGAGCAAGAAGGAGATGGCAGCAATCACATTCCCCTCAAGACAAAAGAGTTTTAAACAATCTAACTCAAGAACTAAGGAGAGAGATTCAATGTATCAAGAATGAATCAATCAATAATTACTTGATAAACTTAACAACAGAACGCAGTACAGACTACTCACTCTGGAAGGCAGCTAAAAAAATAAAAAACCCATTCATCAATCTCCTCCTCTCAGGAAGCAGAACAGACAATGGGCAAGGAGTAGTGATGAAAAGGCACAGACCTTTGCAGATCATCTTGTGAACGTTTTCCAACCAAACAACACAACTGAAGAAGACACTTTAGAAGCAGAGGATAACATCTTACAGCCAAATCAAGAAATAATGTGTGTCACAGTAGAAGAGGTGAAAAGAGAAATAAGAAATCTGAATAACAAAAAGACCTCTGGATTCGAAATGATAACTGGCTTAGTCCTCAAGCACCTACCAAGAAAAGCAATAGTAAAATTAACACACATTTTGAATGCCTCTTTCAGACTCAAATTTGTACCAGGAATATGGAAAGTAGCAGAGCTTATAATACTACTCAAGCCAGGTAAAGAGCCACATGAAGTATCATCATATAGGCCAATATCATTGCTACCTGTGCTTGCCAAGTTGTTTGAAAGGATTTTACTGAGTAGGCTAACACCAATAATTGAGAGACAGCACATAATTCCAAATCACCAATTTGGCTTCAGAGTGAAACACCCAACAATAGACCAAGTGCATAGGATTGTGAATGTAATAGAGAAGAGCCTAGAAGAAAAAAAAGTTTGTTCAGCAGCTTTCCTTGATATAGGGCAAGCTTTTGATAAAGTGTGGCATGAAGGTCTTCTTTTAAAACTGAAAAAAGTGCTACCAAAGCAATTTACAGATATATTAAAATCCTATCTGACTGACAGATACTTTAGAGTCAGGAATGAAAATTCATATTCTGATTTGAAGGAAATAAAAGCAGGAGTTCCTTAAGGAAGTGTTCTAGGACCATTTCTCTACCTACTCTATACCAGCGATATTCCCAGCCTTGATGAGAATACTTTAGCAACATTTGCAGACGATACAGCCATATTATCAGTAGACAGTAATATTCATATTGCAACAGAAAAACTACAGAGATCCATCAACAAAATTCAAGATTGGACTAGAAAGTGGAGGATGAAACTAAATGAAGCAAAGTCGATTCACATCAACTTCACCAATAAAAAGGTCCTGCCCATACCAATAACAATTAACAACCAAGTTGTACCATATGCCAATGTTGCCAAGTATCTAGGTATGACCTTGGATGCAAAGCTTTGCTGGAAGGCCCATGTCAAGAAGAAGAGAGAGGAACTTGGAATCAAATAATTATAAGAAGCTGTATTGGTTGATCGGTAAAAACTCCAAGCACAGTTTTCACGAAAAAAAATATCAAAGTTCAATAACAGTTTATAGGTACCGGTATAGTAGTATAGGTAGGAGAACTGTGCTTGTAAAAAACTCATTCGTGATCAGGAATGATTCTATATTTGTTAAGCATTGCATTCAGTCCAGAATAACGAAAGAAATGCCATGCACTTGACTTTTGTGGTCAGATGTCTGATATCACCGGCCATCTCGGTTGGCAAATTCGTGAGCCCTCGTTTGACAGCAAGGCATATTTACAGCTCAATCCTAGAATGAGTATTCAAGAATACACAAACAAACAGAAAAAACCCTTAAATGGGTTTCGATTGTAACTAATCCATATAGCCTAAAATAATTATAAATTGCAGCAGTCAACCGCTCTGAATGGAATTAAATAAAATACGCCATTAATAAGTTAGTGAAAGATAAGCGATTCAAAACTGATGGGATTCATGATTGCCAATAATTAAATATCTCTAGTCTCCAGGAGAGAACGAAAAACAAGGTGAATGATTCAATCAGACAATGAAATAATTTAGCTCAAAAATATGTCTGTACTCTACAGAATCTAAAGGTGGTCTCTCTTTCAAGTCTTCAAGTCGACCGAATCAGGCTCAAAAATAGGTATCAGGCTTGGCAATGAAAGCAATAAAATTTTACCAATACACAAAGCATGTGTTGGGGATGCCATACATTTCCGTCAATAGAACGAGAAAGGATACAACCAGAGACAAGAATAATATAGTATCAGTAATAATAATAATAATATAATAATAATAATCTATATATATAAAAATGTTATGTTGGTTTGTGTGTAATGCAAAAACTCCAAAAGTACTGGACCGATTGAGTTGAAATTTCAACATGATATAAAATCCGCATCAAGGATGGTTTTTATCTACTTTTTACAATTTTCAGGGGCGCTACGCTCGCCCGAAAATTTTTAACTTTTTTGTTTATGGATTTTTCCGATTTTTGACTTCACATTCGGGGTCAGCTCGCGAAAATAAGTCGATTAAAAAAAAAAAAATTGACCGGGCTCGCAGGATGGCCCGGGGGGAGGGGGTGAAACTTTGGCCATTTTTGGCCAGATTTGAGCTGAGCGCTGCTGCAATCAAAGTGCAAAATCTGACCGCTAGATAGCGTGCATGTTTCAAAACGCAGCTTCAACAGGTTCGTGAGATATAGAGTACCGGTAAACTACACTCTTGATTACCGTATGTTTTCCGGTACAATTATTGGATTTCAATTACTTTCGCAATTCAGAACAAAGAAAGCATACCGATGCTTTTTTTTTGATAATAAATTCGTGTTTCAGTGCAAATAATCGTGTTACTTGTGTTAATATTGTAGTAATTTCAATCAGTGAATGGATCGATACCGGTACCGTGCTACAATCAATTGGCGATTCAGTCGATAGTGTGAGTATAATCTTATCGATGTAAATCAATCTTGTAATGAATAATAATTATTGAGGCTTTTATTCTTGCATTTGTGTATTCATAATTTCTCAATTGTCAATGTTTCATAATCCTCCAAACCTTAGTTCATAAGCTGATCGGCTTATCTTATAGTTTCAATATCTTATTTCTATTTCATATTCATGCTATGTTTCCTTCTATCATAAAACAACGAGAAATAAAAAAAAATTCTTATCTCTTTTCTACTAACATACCGGCATTTGACAACGGTGTTGTTGATAATACGATCTGGGCTGTGTTGCATGCTAAAATACAAAGTAGGCTAATATTTTAGTAGTCAGCTGGTTATTTGATCATATAAACAAAATGAAGGGATAGATTATAATAATATATTAGTCTATCTTTAGAATTGTGTGGTCTAGATTTAGATGTGGATTGCTTTTCACATGGACAACTGTATGTTGCGTGTTCCCGAGTCGGCAAACCAGATAGTCTTTATATTTACGCAGACAGTGGAAAAACAAAAAATATTGTATATAAACAAGTATTGCAAAATTAAACTTATATGAAATGTATTCTTTGTTTTTTCTCATTTCTCAACCATTCGCAAACAGAGAGTGAGAATAGGGAAAAATCTGAGTGCAGAAGAAGGCCTTCCTGTAAAATTCGGCGTGCCACAAGGAACAGTTCTTGGTCCGATACTGTACCTCATCTTTGCCAATGAGTTGTGCTCACTTGACATTGGTGGCAAGATTATTGTCTTTGCCGACGACACAGCTGTGATATTTCAAGGCAACAACTGGAACGAGACTTTCATAACCGCTGAATTAGGCATGGAAAAAATTACACTTTGGCTCCACAGTAATATCCTGACTCTCAATTCATCAAAAACTAAATTTCTAGCATTTTCACTGACGGACTCCAAAAAACCTGTACGAAATACAATCAAGTTACATCACTGCAAAATAAATCGCATAGACTGCAATTGTCCATCAGTAGAACGAACAGATAATATAAAATATTTAGGAGTTATAATAGACGACTTACTTTGGTGGGACAAACACATCATACAGCAAACAACAAAACTCAGGAAACTGGTTTACAGTTTCATTCAACTCCGACAGATACTCACACTGGATACGTTAAAAATTGTATATCACGCATTGGTAGAGTCAATAGCAAGATATGGAATCCTGGCATGGGGAGCTACGTATTTCTGCCATATCAATCCTGTTTTTAAAGTCCAGAAACTCATCCTCAGAATAATGGGACAGAAACATCCACTCTACCCTTCAGATTCTCTATATGAAGAGCTCCAACTACTGAGCATCCGACAAATTTACATTCACAAATTACTCACATTCATCAGGAAAAACCCGCAGTTCTTTCTCAACATGGACCACACCCACAGCACGCGAAGAAGGAATATTGATCTAGCAGTCCCCAGGATGACAACAACTGCCGCCCAGAGAACAGTCACATACTTAGGACCAAAGATTTACAACAGGCTGCCAATGGACATCAAGGAAATGGTACTGGTTAATATATTTAAAGCAAAAACAAAAACTTGGATAATTGAAAATAGAATAAATTATAGTGAAGACCTTATTACAAACTAGATATTATGAATATTATTAATTCATTTTTTTATCAATCCTTTTTAAGAGACTATTCTCAAATATTTTTTTCTTTTAGAATCTAATTATTTTCCATCAATAATTTTCTATTTTATATATAGGTATTCATTTACTCATTTTAATTTCTTTTTTCTAAAAATTTTGCTTTTTTTCATTTTATTTCCCACATAAACATTATTTTTCCTTTTAGTTTTGTAATTGCACAATAAACCAGATTTAACAGCTCACATAACACAGATGTTCATAATTTATTTAACAAGCATAATATTTGTGGTTTCCCAACACATATTTTATATATAGTGGGGGCCACAGAAAAAAAAATAAACATTCAATCACAATGTGCCACTGCAAAGCGTGGCAGGGTACAGCTAGTATAATAATAATAATATAATAATAATAATATAATAATAATATAATAATAATATAGTAACAATAAGTAATAAAGTACTTATCCTTCATCTATGATACAACTAACAAAGACAGAATACAGTAGAATTCACTCAAGCAAAGTAGAAGACTCAGCAATAGAATGGACATTCAACTGATTTTTATGATGATCTAGCGTCTGTCGTCTGCATCAATTCTATGTACTTGAGGAAAATGTTGGACAACAATAGAGGAAATATCAGAATTTAATTACATAATGTGCTGAATTACAGTAACAGTTACAGTGCCAGTTATTGGTAACCAAGTCCGAAGCTGCCCCCAGAGAAGAATTATTTTAGGAATGTATGATAAGAGTTGATTAATAAAGTCTTCACTCCTCATCTTGATATACCACTTTCATGATTTGGGTACAGCAATTACGCTGTCAGTGAAGGAAAAGGTTGTTGAAAACCAAGTATTTGCCGCCCCAACAGAAATATTATTGAGGGGAATAATTATGAGAATTGATTGATTATTTCTTCAGCTATCATGCTATACCATTCTTAGAAACTGGGCTCAAAAATTACGCTATCAGCAGAGAAAAAAGTTGTTGGGAACCAAGCTTTTGCCGCCCCCAGAGAAGGATTATGGCAGGAGAATAATAATATAAATTGATTAATCATGACTTTATTAATAAACAACTACGTTGTCAGCGAAGAAAAAGGTTGTAGGTAGCCAGGTCCTTTGCCACCCCCACAGAAGAAAATATTATGACAATTGATGAATCATGTCTTCAGCTTTCAAGACATATCATCCCAATACTTTGTGTTCAATAGATACCTATGCTCATAGCATGGACACCAGTTATTGGTAACCAAGTCCTTTGCTGCCCCCAGAGAAAAGTTATTCCAGGAAAATATCATGAGAATTGGTCAATCGTTTCTGCAGCTATCATTTTCAGCTACATTCATGGCTCAGGCTCAACATAGGCTGTCTTTGGAGGGAATAGTTGAAGGTGTCCAGGTCCATTGCTGCCCCCAGAGAGGAATTATTCCGAGAAAAATTGATAATATAGATCATAAGGTTAGTGATAGTGAAGTAATACTTAAGACTTTTGTGAATGTAACAGTCAAACTACAGGACTTAGAGTTAGCCATTATGTTAAGTTTAAGTAACTTGAATAATTTGTTAGCCTCTCTTGAAAAGGTGTCACAGGGTAAATTAAGTGTTGGCTTGATATCTCCTTCAGAGATGAGAGCTTTGCTTGTAAGGGTTCGCTCAAGTTTACCACAGGAACTGGGGCTGATCGCAGGTGCAGAGGAGGCTTACCCATACTACCAGGCTGCACAGACTCGAGCCATGTCCCTCTTAGGTTCAATCAAAGTGTTTGTAGATCTTCCTTTAACAGCAGCAGGTAGACGCTTCACCTTGTTTCGCGCGCATGCACTACCCGTTCATGATCCTGTGACCAATTTAGCGAGCCGGCTCCATCTGAATGGAGAGTTGTTACTGCTGAGTGAGGACCAGCAGCAGTATGCTGAACCGGACACTGAATACCTGGCCAGGTGTTCTTCAGGAGAACCGACCATCTGCCCAGCTGAACTGACCATCTTCAAGAGACATCATCTATCCTGTTTGAGTGCCCTGTACCTAGAAGAGGCTGATGACATCTTGCAACTCTGCCCCAGAACTGCTATCCTGGGCACTCCACCTGATACCTGGGTGTGGGACATCCCACGACAGACCTGGGTCTACAGCATCCAAGGAGAGAGATGTCTCAACTCACATTGTCACCATGGCAGCAAATCAGAAGTCACACACACCATAATCCATGGGCTTGGGGAGGCGAAGGCACATGCTGGGTGCATGATGTCCACCGATCATTGCAAACTGCTGCCAGCAACCCGGCAGGTGGGCGAGGTGCACCTGGACAAGCAGATAAACACCTTGACTGCACCTAGTGCTTTGATCCTGACCACTCAAGGCCAGCCAAGCACCAAGTTGGTGCAACACCTGCTGCAACAAGTGATGCAGAGAGGTTCATACTAGCAAGGGCCAGCTGGACTGCCTGTGGTGCCAGTTGAGGAATTCCAAAAACAACTGGAGAGGTGGGACCAGGAACAGAACAACGGTTCCAGAACAGCATGGGGGCTGATTCTTGGAGGAGGCGCACTGGTGGCAACCTTCCTGGCCGCCATCCTTATGAGATGACATCTACACAGAGGCCTTGGAGTTCAAAGCCAGACTGGGGATAAGGGATCTGCCAAGGATGACATTGCTGCGGCCACACCGCCTGGTGGTGCACCTAACACCTCAGTGGAGGCAATTGTGAGGCAGCTGAGAGAATCCCAGCTGCAGGATGACCACGTCTGAGTGCCCACATCAGGTACCGACTTACCAGAGCTGGAGGACCAGCTCTTCTCTGGAGGAGGGAGCTATGTGAGAGTGTGGAAGACAATTTGGTTTTAAGTTAGTCATAGGATTAGAGGTATTAATTATTGTAAAGAAGAATGAGCCGGCTGTACTTTGAATGGCATCGGTCGATGTAGGCAGCAGAACTGCTGCCTCAGCGGTCGATGCCGTCTTCCTGGTTACAATCCACAACATTTCCACTGTGTAATTGTCACTTGGAAAGAAAATTAATGTTCTTATTCATTTTCTTTTCGACTGATAATTCCCTGATGAATCATTTGAGGGCGCCAGCTTACGGACCAGGTTGCCAAGAGTTTTCGACAGCCTGTGAAAAATTTCGGTGAGCTCTTGGTCAGTCAGTGGGCAGCTCTCGAGATTAAAGGACGGGTTCCTTAGTGGAGATGGATGTCGCGATAGTGTGGGTGTGGGGTGAGTGACTGAAATTCAAAACTAGTTTTCACTTCTGTTTTTTGGAGGAACATTATTCAAAATTTGAGCAACCTATTTTTATTTTAAATTTCAAACTCAAACTTTGTAACCTGTGACACTCAGAGTTACAGCCGGCACGTTCTTCTCCAGTGTAAATTTGTTAGGTTATTTAAGCAAAAGAATGTATTCAATTATATTTGAGAACTAAATTTGAGGTTAGATTATAGTTAAATAAGGAATTAAGTTAGGGTGAAATAAGACAACATTTGCTAATATGATTTGTAGAACAAACGATTGATTTGGTTGAGCGACCTCACTAATTTTGCTCTAGTAGTAGGAGACAAGATATCTATTCCACATAATTAAGTTTTTGTTTTCTTGTAATTTTCTGAAAGTTTGGCTTTTAAATTTTGATTGAAATGCTAATATAATTGGGTTATCCCGTTTCAGATCGATAGTATCATTTATAATTGCCGTACTATTTCCTGATTAGATGCATTTCAACTGTTATAGTAGTCTATTGTAATTATTTTAACTATTTTGTTAAAGTTTGATTGAAATGCTAATATATGTTATCCCGTTTTAGATCGATAGTATCAGTTATAATTGCCGTGCTACTTCCTGATTAGATGCATTTCAACTGTTATAGTATTGTAATTATTTTAACTATTTTGCTAAGGTCTCCTTGAAATGCTAATTTATGTTATACCGTTTTAGATCAAATGTATCGGTTTTAATTGCTGTGTTATTCCATGATTAGATGTATTTCAACTGTTTTAGTATTGTAACTATTTTAACTAGTTTGTTAAAGCAGAGAAGTTAAACTTGAACTCCCCAAGTGGATTTATTGTGGGAGCAGTTAATTAGTTCCACAGTGTAAAAGAGGAACAATTCAGCGATTCCTTCTTGAAAAATATATCAAATTCAAATATATCCAGCAAAAGTCTTGGGAAATTTATTGAAGGTCACAGTAGAATAATAGTGTCAGTTCTGGTCCTTATTGGTTTCCATCCTATTTTGTATTTATTGTCCTATACCAACTTAAATCTGAAACAATCTGAATTATTTTTTTTTATTATTTTGTTTTGTTGTTGTTGAAATTTTGTTAATACTCAATAGTAGTTTAATTTTGTGGGTCCTGAGACAGATCCAACTGGTAGTGTAATTTTGCCCATTCTGTCCCCTTCTAAAGGGGAAGAGGTCTCCTTGTATCTTGAAGTCCTTTGACCTTATATTGAACTAACATAAAAACATTTTTTTTTTTTGTTGCAAACCTTAAAATTTTTTTCTTATTCTTCAATTGATTTGTTTACTTGATCTAATTTCAAGTGATTCATTACTTTGTGGTTTAGTTAGTAAGTTTTAGGTTTAAGGAAGTATTGCCCCACAGGAAGGGCGTAGATTATAATAGATTTGACTCAATTTTTGGTGTTTCTCTGCTGTCCACCCCACCAATATTCAGTTACAGATTGTTGATTTATGAAAAAAAATGGAAATTTCAATATTCTTTGGTGTAGCTTTTGAAAGGTGATTTCATTCATAATATAATAATTTTAAAACTTTTGAAGTGGAGGCATTTTTCTACATCACCTAACTTCAATATTTTTCAATTCTATTATTTACCAAATAAAAATGATTCAAAATATTTCTTCAAAATGCAATCTTTCTAATCATCATTACAGTAACTAAGGTGGTCCCATTCTTATTCCATGAATAATGAAGTTAGAAAATCCGAAATTAGAAATATAAAATAATTTTATAATTATTATAGGGTATAAATTCCTCCTTTTTCTACAACAATGTATGTTTGGTTCTTGTATGATTACTCCATGGATAAGCACACCATTGAAGACTGATACCTAATGAGAAAAATTTAGATTCTTCTCTTTTATAATAGGCCTACTATTTATATTTATAAGACTGTCAATGTCAATAGCCTCTAAATATAGATTAATGCAAAATTAAAATTAGTATTTTGAATAAATAAGCTCAGCTTTGTTGAAAACGAATCGTTTTACTACAAACTCAGTTTTTTTATACATGCTCAAAAAATTTTCTCTAATTGATAAATTGCTTCAGCTGTTGAATGGTGGAGAATTCCATCGAATTCTTTCAACTTTTCAAACGAATTTATCGACGAACCATGGAAGCATAGAAAATGTATTGTTAATCATAGAACATAATTTTAAAAAGATGAATCAGACCTCATTCCATTCGAAATTTACTGGAAAAGCATGAATAATTTGGATTTGACAGAAATTGCAGTGATTGAATTTCATTGAAAAATTAAATTCTTGATGTTTTTTGAACACTACTCTATCTATATCTATAAGAGGCTAAGTCCCGACAGACTGAAATCACACCACAGCCAAAACTACTGAACCTAAAAACTTGAAATTCTTCACACTTGTTTATGGTAGCCTCAAGACATCCACTAGGATAGGATTTCGAAAAATTTGCCCCCCTGAGGGAACTGGGAGCCCCCAAAAATGGTGTACTTTTTAACCACTCATGAGGAACTTTTTTGTTCAGCTACGAAAAAATTTAGATCTATGCAAAAAAGATCCGACCAGTAGCACAGGGGGGTCGAGGAGAGAGCATTTTTCGAAAATGTTCATGTAAAATCATACTACAGCCCAAAATATTTGGTCTACATACTTGAATTTTTGCACAAACATGCTAGACGCACACTAAGAACGGATTTTGAGATATTTTGCCTCTAAGGGTTTCAAAGGATGAAAAAGGATCCCATTGAGTAAGCTTATGATCATGGTAAAGTGAACGCTATATGAAACTGAGATGATTGACACGTGATATACTAACATAGGTTGTAATCATTGGAAAGCTTCAGAAGGAGTATCATACATTCCGATTAGAACACACAGCACAGAGATTTTCTTTGGTTAGGAGTTTGTTGATAATTTTTTTTTCAAATTCAAATTTTATTGTCATTGAAAATCACATTAAAATTTCCTCAATAGACAAGATTACAAAAAAGTCAAATGTTTTATTCTTCAGCTAATTAATTTCATACGTATCAATTTTCAACATCACAATGGAAGTGATTGAACTACTCGAAATTAATGGCTTACTGGTCCTTCATGTTACTTGTCCTTACTGATCCCCCAGTGTTCAAGTTGCACGTCTCCTATCGTGTGAAAGAGGCCATAGAGTTTATAGTATTCCTGTTGATGGAGCCTGTCTTTTTTCAGCGTTGACTATAATACTAATAAATCTTTATTTACATTTTACATCCGTCTCGAACAAAAACCTCTCTAAATGGAGGTAAAATGATAAGGTTGACAACTTTCAGTTCTGTTCTTTTTTTAATTTTTTTTTCAAATCACTCTCAAAAGGTTCATGTACCTACTATTGAACTATTGTGTTTGACACTCCTCTGGCGCTATCATAGTTTCACCACAATTCTGTTCACAGCTGCTGTTCACGTCCTATCTCTTGCAGTCGTTAACTATATCTATAATAAAGTGAAGAACTGGCTTATACACGTATGGAGTAGAAAAATTATGTTTGACGCATCATCACGTCCGAACTACTGGACTGATTAACTTGAAATTTTGCATATAGATTCTTAATCAACCAAAAATGGTTATAAGCCTATTTTCAATTCTCAAAATTTCATTACATTAAGTTTTCAGTTTGTCAAGTTTTAAAAAAGACCCTTGCGCTTGCGGAGCACGCGTTCCTGCTAGTAATCTATATAAATCACAAAGTTTAGAAGGTCAACTAATTGACCCAAGTGAAACACTAAACAGCCGAATAGACCGACCAATAGTCCAGTCAAATGGCTGTTTTTCAGGAAACAGCCCCGAAAGAATTTTTCTCGACGGTTCTATATGTATTTTGGGGCGCTGAATTCGAATCTGGAATTTTCTGACACGCCAGAGGGCGGCTTCACACCCAAAATCCCCAAAACCCCCAAAATTTCGGACTTTTTTCAATTTTCCTATTCTATCTCGTAAACCTTGAGTTTCTCAAGAAGAATCATTCTCAACAAACTTAAAGAGAATGAAATTACCAATAAACTGAGTGGTCGCGCAGGATCCTACCATTGTTGGTTCCGGAGCTACGAGTTTTCTAAAAAGGGGTATTTTTAAGGGGTTTTCAAAATTATGCAAACCTACCACTTCTACCCAATACAACTTGGATATTTTTCTAGTATAGATAAGAAACCACACATCACGTGAAAGAACAATTCATTATGAACAGGATTCCTTAGGAATTTTAGAATTTAGTAGGGGGGGGGGGTACACAAAGATAGAAAAAGATAGAAAATCATGTCCTACAATTTTTTATTATAATACTTTTTCAAGGCCTTCCTAACAAAAAATACAAATTTTGGCTGAAATCATGTCACGTGGTTTATTTTCTATGAGAATCACCCGTTGGAAACATTTAATTTCAGTATTTCCTAGTCTGGGGGGGGGGGTACGTCATAAGGATACGTCAAGGATCAAAACTTTAAACACTTATAACTTTTAATAGAATGATCAGATCTCCTCGTACTACAGCTCATTCCTCTCAGCTCGTCAAGGCGGTTCAAAATCATAACTGAAATTTGATTAAAAATGAAAAATCCTCTTTTAGTTTATTTTAGCCACTATTTAAATACACAGAAATATGGCCAATTTCTATATTCGAAACTGTGTATCTCGGTAACCCGAAATGATAAAAATGGTACTTGGTCTTGATCTCAAGAACGGAATCTCCTCTTCCATGTGAGGTGAATGAATTTTATGAAAATTTAATCGTGAGGTAAGACACGTTTGATTAAAAAAACCATGAAATTTGCTATATTTTACTCATTTTAACAGTCTCGACAGTTTTTCGATAATAAACAGTCATGCAAGATGGGGTTAAGGCAACGTAGCTTATAGAGCATGTAATTCTCTTTCATTTGAGACCAATCGCAAGTTTCTATCATGTATCTTACTTGTTTTAGAGACTCTTGAATAACAATGAAATCACAGAAAAAATGATAAAATAAAAATAAACATTTTTTCAATTAGCTGTAACTTTTGAACGGTATTGAAATCAGAAAAACGATTTATGGGAGCGGAAAGAAGCGAAAATTCTCTATAACCTTGACTACTCTTTCGATTTTTCATCTGAAGTGTTCCACAAGATATGCAACTATGAATTTGCGAGACTGTGGAATTGATTAACATATCAAACATTTTTTGCATATGTTGGGGCTGAAGCCGCCCTCTGGCGTGTCAGCAAATTTCAGAATCGAATTCAGCGCCCCAAAATACTTATAGCACCATCGAGAAAAATTCTTTCGGGGCTGTTTCTTGAAAAACGACCATTTGACTGGACTACAATTGAATATGAAGAAAAAAGTTCTCCTTTTACAAATATTCTATGAATAGAATTTTTGAATAGGCTTTATGATTATTCAGTTATGTCGTACTCTCAATATTGCAAAACATGTGGTGAGACTCAAATCAAGGAGCCTTGTTTCATCATGTCCATTGAATGAGTTTCTTGGAAGATTGCCCAGATTGCACCACTGGCAGAAATAAGCAATGGCAGCATAAGCAATGGAATTTGATTGTACTGTTTATGATTTCTCCAGGGAAAAACGCAGATAAGATTAAGATTGAGATCAGTTTTTCTCGAAAAAAGAACTCTTGTTTGTTTTCTCATTGAATTGGTATTATTGGAAGGTGACTATTTTCTGAAAATGATGTCTGCAGTTGATTAGAATGGAGACAGTCCGATACATAAAGACACTATTCAAACAAAGACCGTGAGTGATTATGATGTTTATGATTATAAAATTAGATTACTGTTCCTTTTTTCTACCACTGTACAAACATTAAAGGCAGAAAACTATGCCAATTATTATTCCCATGGTATTCGTAGACGATAATATCGTAGTGGTGGGAAAAAGATCTAATAGTAGTGGGGGGAATAGATATCGACATAATGCAGTTTACTTTATTCAGTATGAATTTCATTCAGTGCCTTTCGAGCCGTTGTGATGAACACATGTCCGTGCGCCGTGCTCCGTCTGTCCGCTACATTTATCTCGGGAAGTGAAGAACACTGTGTTTAGTTCCTATTCAATTTCCGAATTTAATTTCAAGCCTGAGTGATTAATAACTTTCGATTCAATTTTAATTTGCTCAATTTATAAATTCTTAGAAATTTAAATATGGCATATGCTTCAATAATAGTACTAGCCCTATAAAAGAAAAAGTGAATCCGGTAGAAGTGAGTAGAATTGTAACTACTGCATTTCCAGACAATTATAATTTGATTTGTGTAGTGTAACAAGTAGTAATTTCTCTCATGTTTATCTAGGGTACGGTAGTGTTCCTAAACCTACAGTCGTGATTCAATTGCTTCAATGAGTTTAGTTAATTATAGCAGATAAATTTTCATAAAATGGAAAGGCCGACTACTCCTACATGTCCAGTTTCACCGAACAAATACATCATCGTTGAAAAAATAGGCGAAGGTGGCTTTGGAGACGTTTTTAAAGTATTCCGGCGAGAAAACAACACTATTAAATACTTTGCTCTCAAAAAACCTCGAAGTGAAATTTGTAAATTTAATGATGGTTACGATGAAATACAAGCTATGAAAATGCTTAAAGATCAGGAGAACATCCTCAAAATCATTGACTTAATAAATTATTACGATAGAATCGGGGTGGTTATGGAACTTTGTAGATCTGATCTGAGAAACATTATTTGTAATAAAAATATAAAATTTGATATACGCCATGTTAAAAATATGCTAAAACAATATTTCACGGGATTATCAGCAATGCATAGTCGCAGAATTATGCATCGGGATCTTAAACTAGAAAATGTACTCATTTCGGATCAAGGAGTTATAAAAATCGGCGATTTTGGAAATGCTGTCAAGATGGTCGGACAGACATACTTCAGTGCAAATTTTGGTACCTTGTGGTATAGAAGCCCAGAGAATATTTTTGGATCTTCGAAATATGACGAGAAGGTTGATGTGTGGAGCTCGGGAATTCTTTCTGCTGAGTTCTTCACGAGGGAAACCGGTCTTTTCAAAGGACTTGATAGAACTGATCAAATGAAACAAATTTCGGAGGTCTGTGGATTTTGCAGTGAAGATATTTGGTCCGTAGCGAAAGAGTTTCCACTCTACAAGCAATTTCACGAAAGATTTGCTGATTATAAAGATAATATTCTTGAAACATACTTGGAGAAGATCATACATTGCCCTTCTGCTACAGAATTCATCGTGCAGCAATTGCAACTTGTCCCAGACCGTCGAATAACAGCTGAAAATGCTCTTAAGCATAAATTTCTGACATCTGGTGATAAACCGGCCGTTGATCTGGATTATATTCTTCAGCAACTCAATTGAAATCTGTGAGTATTGAGACTTATTATTATCAGCCTTATCCTTAACTCAGTGTTAAACTCAGATTGCTTTGTTCAAATTTGGTGATATCGTATCCTATATCCTGTACTATACACTGTAGTGAGGTTCTTGTTATAATGGCGGTGGAGAAAGATAGGAGAATAGCTTTGCTGATTCTCTGCCTTGCCACTTTCTTCTCGGAGGATAGCTGATACCGATAGGCTTTATCTAATGAAACTTTTAATTCTTGTTAAAAATGATCAATTATCATATTTTATTTGTCAAACTAATATATTGTTCAATGATTGATTGATCAATTACAGTAACGTGAACCTCACTATAGTGAGATTTACATAAAACTATGAGGCCAGTTTCACACGGCAGAATCCTGCCTCCTGAAGATCATATTACGGAAGATTATATTTCATATTTTGCAGCTCTCCTTTGCTTTCACATGGGGATCTTTCAATTTAGCCGACGGATCTAAGTGCAGGGACACACGATCCGGCGAAATCGCCGTCCGGCGTTTTCGCCGGACCCGGCGGCAATTAGCATTCAGAACACACGACAGACGGCGAAACTGCCGTCCGGCGTTTTCGCCGGGCCCGGCAGCAATTATTTCCTATTATTATTATTATTATTATTGGGGATGAATATTTCCTTCCTGTAGGACAGTCGCTGTTCAGAAATGACACTGTCAAGACGGAAGAAATTGGCTGCGATATCTCTGCTCCACCACAGGAGAAAGAAGAAGCAAACCAGAAACAGAAACATCTGGGTTCATCCAATAGTAGAAAAAAGACTGTTCCATGGTGCATTTTATACTCTATTTCTGCTGAAAAATATCGTAGCAGCTACCCTTACAACCCTACCCTTGTAACCTACCCTTGTAACCCTACTCTACCCATTTGTAACTTTACAAATGTTAATAAATAAAGAAGTGGCATGGGTGGGGACAGCGCCGTCCGGCGTTTTCGCCGTGTCGTGTGTTCATCTCCATATAGTACAATGCCCTGCTACTGCTTTCCGGCGGCAAAACCGGACGGCGAAGTAGAGAATACCCGGCGATATCGCCGGATCAATTTCTCGCCGGACCGGCGTTTTCGCCGTCTCCGGCGTCGCCGGAGTCGTGTGTTCTGCCCCATGCCTTCCTGTGTACTTCTTGCAACCGGACGGCGAAGCTTCGTCCGGCGAAAACGCCGGACGGCGATGTCGCCGGATCGTGTGTTCCTGCACTAACAAGTAAGCCGACGTTTGCACAAAGTATGACTCATCACTTTTTCTCAAAGTCTAACTTCCTTAAAAATATAGATAGAAGATTTCTGATTTCGAATTTGGATTCAGCGACCCCAAATTCTTCAAACCGTAAGTCCCATTTTCAAAAATACCCGAAAACAAGGGAGTTATAGCTGTTTTTAATATAGCTTTCCATTATTATAATGATTATAATATGGTAAACGTACTAAAGTTAACAATACTCCTGCCTCACGAAGAGGTTTTATAAGAAGGTTTTAAGAAGTTTTTAAACAGCTAAAAAGTTTAAACATAAACATTTTTAATTTTTAAAAGTTCAAAAAAAAAAAAATTAAACTTCGAAAAGATGAATTCAAATATGAACTCATAAATCATCTCCACTCTTCACCCAATAAAATACGAGGAAAAGGACAAGTAAACTTCTCTGAATTTCAATTGTCATTCAACAATCTAATTTTTCAAGTTCAAATAGTTAAATATTTCTCTGCAACAATCAGAAAAATCTATTATGAACATACAATGTGCTGATCTGAATCGATCTATGGTAATAATAGGAACTGAAAGAATAAGAAATGTCATTCCATTCCAACTAAAACGAAACTGATGTCTGTGTTTGTATTAGAACTGCTGAGTGGATAATGCATACTGAGAAAGTCATGAATAGTCCAGACCAGCCTGGCGACTTTGATGCTTTTGACACAGGAATCTGTTTTATTTTTATTAAAGAATGAAAACCATGTATCATAGTAAAAAGCAGCTCTATAATTTGTATTATTATATGAGTATTATTATATTATTACATGATTAACATAATCATGGCTTGTCGATTTTAGTCGCTGAGCTGAATCCTCAGTCGTAGAACTATGGACCAAGCGCAAGCTTTTGCTTTCTATGTCGTATACCGTCGACACAAACTTCGGCTTTTTTGTTGTTCGATTTTTTGCCGTTCTTATGAATTCTGTTGAATCAAACATAATGATATTTAACAAGTTGCGCTGAACCTGGTAGAATTCATAGGAACGGTAAAAATCAATTTTACGGAAATCGATGTGCATGTAACTGGATTTAGAAGATCAATACGATAATGTGTTCTATCATAATTCAATAATTATCACAGAAATGTTCAAGAGAAAACGTTGGGCGCAAACCTACTGCCATGGGGAGACAGATAAATCAATGAAAAGCTTGATAGCTTGAATAGTGATCTGGATATCTGTTACACGTTTTTAGTTCAAGACATAATATGTCTTAGAATTATTTTTAATCTGTTTTGTCAATCGGCAGGAAAACGTTGGTTTTTCAAAGTTATCTTACTCCCTTATTTTTGGGTATTTTCAGAAATCAAGATAAAAATCCCACCAAATTTCCTACACGAATACAGTGTAAGTTGTATTATAATAGCTACAGTAGTACATACCTACTGTATAATATAGTACCTATTCGTTTTCACCGTATATGATAATAGAAAGCTTTATTGAAAACAGCCATAACTTCCTTTTTTCGGATATTTTCGAAAACTTGCACTTTAAAGATTTTGAATCCAAATCCAAAATCAGAATCTTTCTATCTTCATTTTCAAGAGAGATAGATTTTGAGAAAAAGTGATGACCGGAGAGACGTACAATCACCATGTGAAAGCGGCGATTTGTCCGCTAGTATCTCGATACAAATGGGTTTCTGCTTGCCTCGAGGGGAAAAGACGTGACAAAAGTAGGTTCCTTGCTCGGGATCATCATGTGAAAGACACGATTGGACTCAATGTACTTCGACAAAAAAACGTGAGCACTGTTTAGTGTTCAAAGTTGCACGTCTCCTATCGTGTGAATGAGGCCTTAGGATTCATTATAAATAAGCTGTTTGACTTAGTGGTCTCGCTGATAAGGTTTTCCTTGGATAAGTTAAGAATCATGGAATCATGCACCTGGAACTCCAGTTGAAAGGGTGACCGCTTGAACCAACTTCTCTGAATATGATTAATGAGTTATAAAATAGTTTCCCGGTGTTTCGGAACCCACCTAAACTCTAGGTCCATTCATTTCTCATCATAATCATCTGCCTCATAACCCACGCACAAGCCTAGAGCTCATGTATAGACTCAAGCCTAGAGATCCAGCCTATAGCTCAAAACACCTTTACCAAAAAAAGAAAATAAATAAATAAAAAATAGGATTGTACTCCCTGGACTGTGTTCATATCCCTATCTATTTACTTTTTGAGATATGAGCGTATAAAGTTTAAATTTTTGGGACAGATCATTTCAAATTCGGTAAGAGATAAATTCATGAAATTCTAAGGAGAGTTCTAAGAGATAGAGATATGGACACAATAATTAGTCAACAACTATACAAAATATAAGAGTACTTCTTTTAGATAAATGCATGCTCTGTTGGCAAAAAGTATACCATTGCTTCTTATTGTAGTGTTCATTCAGCCAATGTGTGAAGTGTGAAGACTTCCATAAGAGTCAATGGTATTCATTTTAGAGCACAAATTCATTGAGCAGTTTCACTTTCATTTAGCAGACCCCTTTTCCAAGCAGGGCTTTAAATTTTTGACGTTTTTTAAGCCTTTTGCACAGTGGGAAATGTGTTGATTATGTGCCTATTCAGGAATAATGTAAACTAATAATTGAAATGATGTAAATCAGGGAGGGTCGCACAGAAACTTAAAGACTAATTCAAGCTATTCAATAAATTAGCAAATGAAAAATACTTTCATTTCAATACTAGTCGGCAGGCTCGTCTGATCCGTCTAGTCAGGGACCAGAAATAATATCAGCAGGCGAGCTTGGTTCGCTATTCTCCGTATCAGTATCCACGTCGATTCAGGTAATTGTATGTCAGGACTGGTAGTCCGTATATTTTTCCTTCTCTGTAGTAAGGTGGCCTTCAGTTTACTGTAAAGAGTAATTTTTCTCCATTGAATTTTTATTCTTGTAGGGAAATCCCTGTCCTTTTTAACAATAGTTTTTCTCAATTAATTTTTATTCTTGTGGGAAAATCCCTGTTCTTTTTGAGAAAAGTTTTCTCGATTAATTTTTATCCTTGTAGAGAGATTATTATCATTTATGGTAAATTTTCCTTGCTTAGTTTTCATACTATAGAGTGGCCCTGTATTTTAAATTCGCTTAGCAGTTTCTGACTTGCTGTAATTCCAAGTAGGAAAAGCCCAATCCTTTTCCTAGAGAACTCAGGTGCAGCTTGAGTTCGTCCTTGTCGAAGTTCTAGACTGCGGCATCCTCTCTCTTTCTTCCTCTTAATTTTTCCTACCCTGTTTAGCGCGAGATCTCAGTTCCAGACTAGAGATCGTTCCCGTCGCGGTCCTCAGACCAGCGAGAGGTGTAGGAAACCTTTTGTAGAGCAGGATCTCAGTCACAGATTAGAGATCGACACAGTCGCGGTCCTCAGACCAGCGAGAAGCTTAGGAGAGTCCTTGTAAACCTTTCCCTATCCTCTCACAATAGTCGACATACTGACTACTAATTTAAAAGCGTTTCGGACGATTGAGAGTGATTCCCATACCCTTAAGGGCAGTCACAGATTGGCCCTTAATAACCGGCGCGCAGTCATCAGATTAGCGCGGAAATCCTGTTTAGCAGTTTCAGAATTACTGAAAATCCTTTCGCAGCTGCAGGCTCGCGATTCAGAAATCCGACACCCGAAACCTCATCCTCTGAGCTTTAATTATCATAAAATTGAAATAGATATACTATCTTTAGCTAGCAGGTTCAGCTTGCTGAGAACTATATCGCGATTCACAGATCGCGAGTTATTGAACAAAACCCCAATAGTTACAGGAAGAAACAATCCTATCAACGAATCTCCATTCCCCAGGCCCGATAAAGTATTCCCTATACCTCAAACTCGGTATACCATATCCTGTACCTTATACCACTTACGCCTCTCCAATCATATTAATCTAATACCGGGTGCGCAGGTTCAGTCTGCACACCGACAGCCCGCAGTCACAAATTGCGAAAACCGTAACAAAAATTCTATATCATTCCTTGTTGGACTCCATCCCGAATTCCTCCTCCTACAACCTTTATTCCGGGCTTGCAGGTACAGCTTTGCTCGCCGTCAACTCGCAGTTGGTTCAGATTGTGTACTACCTTTACAAATATAATTATTTGTGGGGATCTGATATCCGGATCCGTATCCTTGGTTAGGGTTACCTCAATTCTCCCTAACACCCAACCTGAATTCCAAGAGCCGAGGGCCGAATCGGCCAGCAACGGCACGGGCACACACTCTTCCCTTCAAGTTAAATACCTCCCGCCAAAGACAGAGGGTAAAGAATCAGGATAGGGGGAGAAGTGTTGGTCCGGTATCTCCACCAGTCAGTACGGTCACCGACCCCGACCCATACCCGGCTGTAGCTAGTCCGCGTTGTAGCAATACTTCGCAATTATTAGGAAACCTAGAGGGTGGAATAGGGTATTCTAATATCAGAAATCAAGATAAAAATCCCACCAAATTTCCTACACGAATACAGTGTAAGTTGTATTATAATAGCTACAGTAGTACATACCTACTGTATAATATAGTACCTATTCGTTTTCACCGTATATGATAATAGAAAGCTTTATTGAAAACAGCCATAACTTCCTTTTTTTCGGATATTTTCGAAAACTTGCACTTTAAAGATTTTGAATCCAAATCCAAAATCAGAATCTTTCTATCTTCATTTTCAAGAGAGATAGATTTTGAGAAAAAGTGATGACCGGAGAGACGTAGAATCACCATGTGAAAGCGGCGATTTGTCCGCTAGTATCTCGATACAAATGGGTTTCTGCTTGCCTCGAGGGGAAAAGACGTGACAAAAGTAGGTTCCTTGCTCGGGATCATCATGTGAAAGACACGATTGGACTCAATGTACTTCGACAAAAAAACGTGAGCACTGTTTAGTGTTCAAAGTTGCACGTCTCTTATCGTGTGAATGAGGCCTTAGGATTCATTATAAATAAGCTGTTTGACTTAGTGGTCTCGCTGATAAGCTTTTCCTTGGATAAGTTAAGAATCATGGAATCATGCACCTGGAACTCCAGTTGAAAGGGTGACCGCTTGAACCAACTTCTCTGAATATGATTAATGAGTTATAAAATAGTTTCCCGGTGTTTCGGAACCCACCTAAACTCTAGGTCCATTCATTTCTCATCATAATCATCTGCCTCATAACCCACGCACAAGCCTAGAGCTCATGTATAGACTCAAGCCTAGAGATCCAGCCTATAGCTCAAAACACCTTTACCAAAAAAGAAAATAAATAAATAAAAATAGGATTGTACTCCCTGGACTGTGTTTATATCCCTATCTATTTACTTTTTGAGATATGAGCGTATAAAGTTTAAATTTTTGGGACAGATCATTTCAAATTCGGTAAGAGATAAATTCATGAAATTCTAAGGAGAGTTCTAAGAGATAGAGATATGGACACAATAATTAGTCAACAACTATACAAAATATAAGAGTCCTTCTTTTAGATAAATGCATGCTCTGTTGGCAAAAAGTATACCATTGCTTCTTATTGTAGTGTTCATTCAGCCAATGTGTGAAGTGTGAAGACTTCCATAAGAGTCAATGGTATTCATTTTAGAGCACAAATTCATTGAGCAGTTTCACTTTCATTTAACAGACCCCTTTTGCAAGCAGGGCTTTAAATTTTTGACGTTTTTTAAGCCTTTTGCACAGTGGGAAATGTGTTGATTATGTGCCTATTCAGGAATAATGTAAACTAATAATTGAAATGATGTAAATCGCACAGAAACTTGAAGACTAATTCAGGCTATTCAATAAATTAGCAAATGAAAAATACTTTCATTTCAATACTAGCCGGCAGGCTCGCCTGATCCGTCTAGCCAGGGACCAGAAATAATATCAGCAGGCGAGCTTGCTTCATTCTGCCAAAAAGTTGAATGAGACTTTCAGGCTCTATTCAATCAACAGATTTATTTGAATTATGTAGCGCAGGGTCACAGAAATCTTTATTTTTATAAGAATTAATAAATATTTCTTAATATTATAGATAAGATATTATGGTTAGGATCTTATGATAATAATTATTGAATTCTAGTCTGATAGTTCTTTGAAATTTAAAACAGGAAAAATGTGGAGAACTTAACAATCATCCTTATCTAACCCTCCTAAGTATGAATTCACTTGGGAAATGTAGAGAAATACATTGACATTTTTTTATTCCTGTTGAAATTAAATGTTATTTCAGTCATGGCATCCTTAGTGCTCTTATTTTCTGGGAAGGCATATTGATATTGGTTGAACTTTTATGAGACAATCTGTTCTATTATTATTTGTTCAAAAACCTTGAAAAAATTACTTATGAGACTTATTGGACGATAATTACCTGGATTCGTTTTATCCCCAGATTGATGCAATAATATTATGTTTGCAATTTTAAAGTGACTTGGGAAATGTCCAGTTTCCATACATCTATTGAAAAAATCTGGTGAGGTGCACTCACACAACTTTCCTTGCCGTTATGAAAATTGATCACCTGACGCTAGTGTTCACGCGCATCTCAAGTCTACTATTCAAAAATCTGAGCCAGCTGGTGACAGGACAATAACGCTGGAGACACACGACGTCTGCTATTTTTTCATAGTGAATGATTTAATAGAATCAACAGATGCCAACAGTTTGCAATTGAATAATCACATTTTCTCGAATTTCGAGCTCATTTTCAATTTCAGGTGAAAATGTTACTGAACACTAATTGTAGAGATTTTCATGCTCAATCTTTTCTGTTCAAATTGTATATGAAGCCTGATAATTGGGAATCTAAAATCCAACTTTGGATAGATGGGGCGGAGCTCCTGAAATTTTTACAGATATGGGACTTGTGGCAGTTGATAGAACTTATCAATGATTGGTATGAATTTGATCAAAATCGTTGGAGCCGTTTTTGAGAAAATCGCGAAACCCCTGTTTTTGACAATATTATCGTCATTTTAGCCGCTATCTTGAATTGCTTTTGATCGAAATTGTTCGGGTCGGATCCTTATAGGGAAAGGACCTTAAGTTCCAAATTTCAAGTCATTCCGTTCATTGGGAGAAGAGATATCGTGTACACAGACGCACATACACTCATACACACTCACACACACATACAGACCAATACCCAAAAACCACTTTTTTGGACTCAGGGGACCTTCAAACGTATAGAAATTTAGAAATTGGGGTACCTTAATTTTTTCGGAAAGCAATACTTTCCTTACCTATGGTAATAGGTAATAGGGCAAGGAAAGTAAATAATGTTAGGGGCTGAGCTACAAAAGTTGCTATTGTTTTTAAGCAATCACTACATAAATTATCAAAACCAGGAGATTCATAATTAAGAAGTCCTGTAGCAATGTCTCGACCCTAGCAGAACTTCTATACCAAATTTAAACATTTTTTCTCAATTAGTTCTTGAAAAATCTAAGAAAACGCTGAGGGACGCTTGGAAAACGCTGTAAAAGCTTCTACATCGGACGCTTTAGCGTAATTTTGAAGTAATCTCAAGATAAAATTTCTAGACCCTAGCTGTACCAAATTCAAACATTTACTTTAAATTAGTTCTCGAAACTTTTGGAAAACAAAGAAAAAACGCTAAGGAACGCTAGGAAAATGCAGTAAAACAATCTATCCTAAGCGTATATTTGGCGTTATTCTGAAGTCATCCTGAGAAAGAATTTCCAGACCCCTGCTTTACTACTGTATCGAATTTGAACATGATCTGTCAATTGGTTCTTGAGAAGCCCTATAATATAATACGAGGGAGAAACGCTCGAAAACCGACGATGTTGGTCGGAACTAAGGCGTTATTTCAAAATCTTTCCAATACAATTATGTTCTATACATCAGCTGAGCCTGTGTACCAAATTTGAAATTTTCAATTAGGGAAAATGTGAGAAAACGCAGTGAAACCAGAGAGTATAGAATGTAATACATGGAATTTCATAGAATGTAACAACATGTTACATTCTATCCTCAGTGAGTAAAACCGACTAACCTGGACTTATCTTTGGCGTAATTCTGGAGTCCTCTAAAGATAAAATTTCCAGAACCTTGCTGAACTTCTGAACTTCAAAAACTGCCGATCTTAGGCGGAAATCAGGCGTCATTTCAAAACCCTTTCAATACACCAAGGTAATACCTTAGCTGAGCCTGTGTACCAAATTATAACATTTTTTGTCAAATTGTTCTTTACAAAGCTGGGAAAACGTAGAAAAACGCAGATTTTGCGCTTTCATTGGATTTTTTTTCAAAACCGTTTTTAGTGCGCCTCTAGATGGCCAACTGAACATACATGCCAAATTTGAACGTATTTGGTCCAGTAGATTTTTATTTCTGAGGATTATGAATCAGTGAGTGAGTGAATGAACCAGTGCCTTTTCGCTTTTATATACAGAGTGCGCCATATGTATGGAGACCCTTCAATAAGTTGAAAAAGTTGAAGACTGTTATAGATAAACTACTGTAACTTCCAGGATAAGTTATTAGTCGAATACTCCACCTTTTGACGTTGCTTTAGTTTTTTACTTGGAACTTCAATCAGCCGCCATTTTGGATACAAGTATCATAGAACATTTTTATTGATGTCATCTTTCTTGTTTTTCATCTTTCTAAAAGTCTGTGGTTGAATTAGAAATTCGTGAAAGTCGCAATTTTTTACAATTTGGCAAGGCTGTTATTTCTTACGGTGGAGGGGCAATTCTCAACTTATTTTATTCAGATAAAATAATCCATAATTTATTTTCAATAAGCTAAACGATGATTGCATAACATGAATGTAAATTTGGATAAAGAGGTATAATATAAAGAGTACCTTTTTAATAATTGATTTGATTATAAATAAATAAATAAAATAAATAAATAGATTTTATTGCCGTAGACCAATATAGGTAATTGACAAAGTCATAGTAATACAATATTACAAAATAATAGAGTCAAAGCAATAGTTTAAAGTCACAAAGTATAATAAATTACATCAAGTAGAATCGAAGAACTCTGTCAAACAATAGAAAGGTCTTAAAACCAGCCACTCAAAAAGTAATTTTTTAAAAATAACAATATTTTCACAACATTTCATATCCAATGGCAACTTATTGTACATTCTCAAGCCTATGCTGTCATAGTGTTTCATGCTTATGACAAGACGTTGATATGGAATATCAATGAGGTCTTTTTTCCTGGTGTTATAAGCATGAATATTGGATCTTTTATTCAAGCTATGGAGATTCTTTCTAGTGTGCATGATTACTTGAAATATATAGAGGTTTATGACAGTCAATATTTTTGTTTTTTTGAAAAGAGGTCGACAGTGATCTAGATACCCTGCACCGGTCAATATTCTAATAGCCTTTTTCTGCAAAAGCAAGACCTTATTGATGTGACAGCTGTTTCCATATACTAAAATTCCGTATGAAATTATGCTTTGGAAAAAAGCAAAATATGAGTTTCTGAGGTATTTTTCCGGTACAAGATTCTTCAACTGCCTTAACAGATAGATAACCCTAGATAACCTAGCAGAAACGAAATTTATGTGGGGTTCCCAGGTCAACCTGTAATCAAACATTAAGCCCAAAAACTTTAAACTATTGTTATTGTTGTGTGTATAGTCCCCGAGACCAAATGTCATAAGCTGAGTTTTATCCTCGTTTAGTTTAAAGCCATTCGCTGTGAACCACTTGGAAGCCTCCGCCAAGGTATCGGCTGTCATGTTATGTAAAGTGTGTACATCTGAATGAGAATTAAGAAAAGTGGTGTCATCAGCATACAACACAGTCTTGCTGTTGATTGTGAGAGGAAGATCATTTATCATCAATACAAAGAGGAGTGGTCCCAATATTGATCCTTGGGGGACACCGTACTTTACTTTAGCAAGATCGGATCTCTCATTTCCTACACAAACAACTTGCTGGCGATCGCCAAGGTACGATCTAAAAAGACTAAGGCTCCTTCCACTGACTCCATAATAAGCTAATTTTTCAAGCAAAATATCATGATTCACGCAGTCAAATGCCTTGCTCAGGTCACAGAAGGCAGCCTGAGCAAAGCACCTGTTTTCAAAAGACTCAATTACAAATTTTATTAGTGCATCAAAGGCGTCAGAAGTGGATCTTCCCTTCACAAAACCAAATTGATGCTCAGACAGTACCCCAAGATTTACTAAGTATTCATACACCTGTATATACATGACAATCTCTAGAACCTTGGAGAAGACAGGTACTATTTGGATGGGTCTATAACTGGAAGGTTCCTCTTTTGAGCCCTTCTTATGAACGGGAACAACTTTGGAGACTTTTAATACATCGGGGAAAACACCCTGTGTAATACACCTGTTTATACAAATGGTCAGTACTGGCACTACAGAGTGAGCAATAGTTTTGAGAAGACAGCTTGATAGACCATAGAAATCTTCACTCTTCGAAACTTTAAGATTATGAACCACTTTAAAAATCGTCTCTTGACTCACCTCATGAAAAAAGAATAAGCTATTTTGCACTTTATTTACATTATCATTGAGCAAGGCACTGGCTGTAATTGATGGCTTGTCTATCTTCTCGTGCACATCATCTACTGACTGAATGAAATAATTATTAAGTTTGTTTGGTTCAGGAGTAGATAAGTTTACAACATTCTTGTTGAAGGATAAAGTTTTGATAATTTGCCATGCTTTCTTACATTTGTTATTAGAAGATTCAATGATTGATGCAACAGAATCCCTCTTGGCTTCATCCAATGAATTTCTGTACAGTGCTCTGCATCTAAGATAAAGTGTTTTCGAATGTTCGGTTTTTTGTTTTTTGAAGTTTTCATGTAAGAGAGTGAGCAGAATCTTAATCTTACTAAGTTCAGGTGTGTACCAGTCAGCCTTACATTTGAAATTCTTTCTATTATTAACTTGGGAAACTTTTTTTCTACAGGTCTTTCTAGGGATAGTTAGATTGAAATAATATAAAACTGTATTGAGGAAGGATTCGAATATATCACTTGCATCTGACTTTTCCATGACAGCACTCCAATTCACCAAATTCAGAGACCGATTAAATTGTAGTAATTTATCTTTAGTAACAGGTCTTGAAGTAATAGTGACAAAATCGTTAGAACTAGACTCAACAGAACCACGGGGCACACATATCGTGACACAATCATGATCAGAGTAGGAAAATCCTATAACACTTGAATTTGTCATATCAGGTTGAACGTTTGAAATAATATTATCGAGACAGGCTTGGTCTCTAGTGGGCAGAGTATTGAAAATATGATGATTAAATTGTCTCAATAGATTTTTCAAATTATTGGAATGACAGGTTTCCTGATTGACATCAAAGGCATAATTATTTATGAGAGTAAATAAACTATATTCTATACACAGAGTGAGTCATATGCACGGCAACCCTTCAATAAGTTGGAGACTGTTGTAGATATAATACTGTAACTTTCAGGATAAATTATTGGTCAAATACCTTTTGACGTACAACTGAATTTCAACCCCTCATAAGGGGGTGACTTATGGGTTGTAACTCGAATATTTCAAATGTAAACACCAATTGTGTGGTGCATAATTTAAAATTCCTTTTTGAAACAAGAATGATGGCATCAATAAAAAGTTCTATAATGCTTGTATCCGAAATGGCGGCTGATTTAAATTTATCTTTTTAAAAAAATGAGGGGTTGTAACTCAAATATTTTAAATCTAAACACCCATTGTGTGGTACATCATTTTGTAGGCCTTTACAAAACAAGAAAGATGACATCAATAAAAATTTTCTATGATCCTGTTATCCAAAATGGCGGCTGATTGAAGTTTCAAGTAAAAACTAAAACTACATCAAAAGGTGGAGTATTCGACTAATAACTTATCCTGGAAGTTACAGTAGTATATCTACAACAGTCTTCAACTTATTCACTTTTCTGAAGGGTTCCCACACATATGACGAACTCTGTATATAAAAGCGAAATGGCACTAATTCACTCACTCACTCACTCATTCATAATCCTCAGAACTGAAAATCAAAATATGAGACAATAATTGTATTGAAATAAGCTCTATGAAATTCCACTGACATAATTTTAAGGAACAACAATCTATTTATTTAAAGAAAAAAATACAGTGAAGAAGAGAGAAGGAAATTATTGTAGTGAGACAGGCTACTCACAACAGGAATAGCTAAAGAGCTTTCTGGAGCAACAGCATAACAGATGATTAGATATTAGATCAATAGAGAAGTAATGAAAAATAATAATAATACAGTAGGAACAGCATGCATCAAGTGATGATCCTAAAGGTAGGCGCACACAGATCGTCATCGGGCGGACGGCACGCATCGGACGATTAGATTTGATGCATTGTTTTCAATTGGAGTGCGCATACCTATACGATGCGAATAGGTATGCGCACTCCAATTAAAAAAAAACGCATCAAATCTAATCGTCCGATACGTGCAGTCCGCCCGATGACGATCTGTGTGCGCCTACCTTAAGGGTGAAATCACCTGATTATTGCATTATTTTCTGTAGCATATAGCCTAAATCCTATATAAAATATTAATCATACACTTTTACAAGATCCAACAAAATTTATTCATAGAATAATAATTCAAAGTAGACGAATGACTGAATTGAAAAAAACTGATGGCAATCATTCAGTTGATAATCAAAGTTACATTGTCATGATCTCTGCCTACAGGGATTCAAAATAGCCTCCATTTCTCTTGTGCAACTTCTGCTGCCGTTCATCAAGCTTCGAGTTGCCCGTCTCACTTCGTTGGGCCGTCTCTTCATTACTTAAACGTCAATCAAATTCTGAGAATCAGTTCCTCCCTGGTCTCTACAGGTTCTCTGTAAACTTTATACTTTCCACAACCCCCAAAAGAAGAAGTCTATTGGAGTAAGATCAGGTGAGCGTGGTGGCCAACTTACGGGTCCACCTCGGCCAATCCACCGCCCAGCATAGTTGTTATCAAGCCACCCACGGACGTTTCTAGCATAATGAGGGAGGCAGCCATCCAACTGGAGCCACATATTCTGCCTCAAATTGAGAGGCATTCCATCAATTTGTGAAGCTCATTGGCCAGAAAGTCCATAAAAACTTCACCATTTATTCTTGCAGGGAAAATGAAAGGTCCACGTATGTGGAAAAGTTATTGTGGAAATTTACAGCACCAGTTCTTGTGAACGTACTTTTATCTGTGATCTGTACATAAAATGTTTGAAATACAATCTTGTGCTAATATCCAACGGCAAAACTGCATCCTTGAAAAAGTATCAGGTTCATTCAACTCTTGAACTGGGGTATCATGAAATGGTCGAAAGTTATTCTTCTTCAATATTCTTTGAACTATCATTCTTGAAACATCCAACATCCCAGCTACCCGCCGGATGTTGGATCGAGGATTCTGCTCGAAATACTCAAGAATAAGATTCTCAAAAGCTTCAGAAATTAAGACGGGCCTCTCGTACCTTGAAACTGATCCTAGACCCTTACCATTTTGACAACTGTCAATCTTAAAAACGTGTTATGAGATGGGTGTTTTCGGTCAGGAAAACGTCTCCGGTATACTCTCTCTGCCTCTCTTGAATTGCATCCACACTCTCCTTACACCAATATTACATGTTCAAGTGCTCAATCAGAGTTAATTTCATGATAATAAGTGCGGGCACTTCTCTATTAGCCAGAGTTGATACAAATCATGCCAATTAACTGGAAAGCACACTGAAAACTATACTGAAAATAGGCTGAAACATACACTTCTTGTTATTTTATCCAGGGTTTATGGTACAGGAAATAATGTAAGTTATTGAAAAAGTCATAATATATTATATCATTGTAGAATGTTAAAATTTTGGTTAAAACTTGTGAATATTGTCAGAGAGAAATCAGGTGATTTCACCCTAGGATCACCACTTGATGCATGCTCTTTGTGAATTTCCTCATTTTGAAGATGTTCATTCCGGATATCAGCAGTTTTGAACACTTTATCATGGAACATTCCTTCTCGAATTTATACTCATTCGAAAGTTTATTAAATGGAGACGTTTTTGAAATATTGAAACCACTATAATCACGTGGAGAAAAACCGAGAAAAAACGGTTTTAAATTTCACTTTGAATTTGAAGAATAGCATTTTTTCAAGTTTAAGCCCTAATAAAAAACTACAAAATATCTTACAACAAATAAAATTACATTAATCTTGTTTGAAATGTTTTTTTCTGAAATTCGATCAGTAGTTTTCGAGGTATTGAGTATTTAATGACCGGAAGTAGGCATATTCGAAAAATATCGAAAAATCGATATATCACGAAAACTAAGGTCGATAGGAAAAAAGTTTACTGGATTTTTTTTGTCAGAAATGTCGAGTAGAATCTATGGTCAACGGTAAGTTGTTACAACCTTGGTGGGACATATGTATATTTTTTGTTTCGAGAAGCTGGCATGAGGCTTAGCCTCAAATCAAACTTGAAATAATAGTCTACCAATAATCAAGTACAGCACAGAAGTTGAGAAAGTCAATCATCAATAAATATCGGATCAATAGAAAATAGAAAATAATAACAGTACTTGAGAACGAAAGTATGAAACATGAAATCAAATAAATGCGGTGTGTAGTGTTTATAGATAAATGAAACAAACAAAATAAATTAAATTATATCATTCTTGATAATTCAAAACCTCAAAGCATAAATACATTTCTCAGACCTGGTTGGTTGGACTATGCTTTATACCCTCAGTCTCACTCCAATAAATAGTTCCATCAGAAGACCACACATTTTTATACCCAACTCTTTCAACGATTGAATTATAGAAGTGTATTCTACGTTGTGATGAATAATAGTCTCTTGAAGTGTGCTCCTTCCATGCCAATGGATATTTGTAACAGTGTGGACGAGGACGCAACCCTGATTACGCGACTCCGGCTTCAACCCCATTGGCTGCACAACATTCCGCGACTCAACTTGATGAAAACGCCTTCAAGTCTTCATCATAGAGATTTGACTATCCACCGAGTGAGCGATGATCCCATTCACATACCATCTTCCGAATTTTCCACTCCGTCGCATGAAAATCATTTTTCAACGGCATATTGTTGTAATAGGCAGATTCAATCACCAACATCTTCAAATGTAAATAGTAATAACTCATGTTTTTCATGGATGATCAATTGTACAAAGGTTTCTCATGTAATAATCAGGTTTTAAATGATAGCAGACAGTTTAATTCAAATATAGAATATGAGAAACAAAATGAAAATATCAATTCTTTCTTGGAATGTGCAAGGACTTCTCAATAAATTCAGTATCGTTTATGATTATGTTTCAGATCTTGAGATTGATGTCTTATGTTTGGTTGAACATTGGATGGACCAAGATGAAATAAAAATGTATAGTTTGAATTGTTTCAATCTAAGTAGCTATTATTGTAGACCAACTAAAAGAAGAGGAGGCTGTGCGATTTTAGTTAGGTAAATAGAAAAGGTTTTTGTAGACACTGCTTCTCTTCTGGAGGGGATACATACTATTGTCGTTGCTCTGTATAGACCCAATGTAATGTGCAAGGACTTTAATATTGATATTAATAGAATTAATATGCTACTGGAGCACTTGTCTTCGTTCGAAGCAAATATTATTTTATGCGGTGATTTAATCAAGCGTTTCCTTATATTCAGGTGAGAAGAAAGCCCAAACAATCAAGTTTGAACAGAGTTTAGCATATGTTGAACGAATAAAAATTAGAGAAATAAAAGATGCCAATTTAATTAGGTTTCTCAATGATTAACAATTGTCACCTGGAATCATATGTATTGTATGAAGAATATTGATGATAAAGTTAGGTTATCCTTAGTACATTACACCACTTGACTAATCAATCGTTTCCTTATATTCAGGTGAGAAGAAAGACCAAGACCAGTACTGGTCTGCAATAGCATGACCACAACCTCGACCAAGACCAGTACTGGTCTGCACAGCACGACCACAACCTCAACCAAGACCAAGACCAGACCAGTACTGGTCTTTAACAGCACGACCACAACCTCAACCAAGACCAAGACCAGACCAGTACTGGTCTGCAAAAGCACGACCACAACCTCGACCAAGACCAGTACTGGTATACAACAGCACGACCACAACATCGACCAAGACCAAGATCAAGACCAGTACTGGTCTACAACAGCACGACCACAACATCGACCAAGACCAAGAACAAGACCAGTACTGGTCTGCAATAGCATGACCACAACCTCGACCAAGACCAAGAACAAGACCAGTACTGGTCTGCAATAGCATGACCACAACCTCGACCAAAACCAAGACCAAGACCAAGACCAGTACTGGTCTGCAATAGCATGACCACAACCTCGACCAAGACCAGACCAGTACTGGTCTGCAATAGCATGACCACAACCTCGACCAAGACCAGTACTGGTCAGCAACAGCACGACCACAACTCGACCAAGACCAAGACCAGACCAGTACTGGTCTGCACAGCACGACCACAACTCGACCAAGACCAAGATCAAGACCAGTACTGGTATACAACAGCACGACCACAACCTCGACCATGACCAAGACCAAGACCATACTGGTCTGCAACAGCACGCCCACAACCTCGACCATGACCAAGACCAAGACCATACTGGTCTGCAACAGCACGACCACACCTCGACCAAGACCAGACCAAGACCAGTACTGGTCTGCAACAGCACGACCACAACCTCAACCAAGACCAGTACTGGTCTGCAACAGCACGACCACAACCTCAACCAAGACCAAGACCAGACCAGTACTGGTCTGCAATAGCATGACCACAACCTCGACCATGACCAAGACCAAGACCAGTACTGGTCAGCAACAGCACGACCACACCTCGACCAAGACCAGTACTGGTCTGCAATAGCATGACCACAACCTCGACCATGACCAAGACCAAGACCATACTGGTCTGCAACAGCACGACCACACCTCGACCAAGACCAGTACTGGTCTGCAATAGCATGACCACAACCTCGACCAAGACCAAGACCAAGACCAGTACTGGTCTGCAACAGCACGACCACAACCTCAACCAAGACCAGTACTGGTCTGCAACAGCACGACCACAACCTCGACCAAGACCAGACCAGTACTGGTCTGCAATAGCATGACCACAACCTCGACAAGACCAAGACCAGACCAAGACCAAGACCAGTACTGGTATACAACAGCACGACCACAACATCGACCAAGACCAAGATCAAGACCAGTACTGGTCTGCAATAGCATGACCACAACCTCGACCAAGACCAGTACTGGTCTGCAATAGCACAACCACAACCTCGACCATGACCAAGACCAAGACCAGTACTGGTCTGCAATAGCATGACCACAACCTCGACCAAGACCAGTACTGGTCTGCAACAGCACGACCACAACTCGACCAAGACCAAGATCAAGACCAGTACTGGTCTGCAATAGCATGACCACAACCTCGACCAAGACCAGACCAGTACTGGTCTGCAATAGCACGACCACAACCTCAACCAAGACCAAGACCAGACCAAGACCAGTACTGGTCTGCAATAGCATGACCACAACCTCGACCAAGACAAGACCAGTACTGGTATACAACAGCACGACCACACCTCGACCAAGACCAGTACTGGTCTGCAATAGCATGACCACAACCTCGACCAAGACCAGTACTGGTCTGCAATAGCATGACCACAACCTCGACCATGACCAAGACCAAGACCAGACCAGTACTGGTCTGCAATAGCATGACCACAACCTCGACCAAGACCAGTACTGGTCTGCAATAGCATGACCACAACCTCGACCAAGACCAAGATCAAGACCAGTACTGGTCTGCAATAGCACGACCACAACCTCAACCAAGACCAGTACTGGTATACAACAGCACGACCACACCTCGACCAAGACCAGTACTGGTCAGCAACAGCACGACCACAACCTCGACCAAGACCAAGACCAAGACCAGTACTGGTCTGCAACAGCACGACCACAACCTCGACCAAGACCATCGACCAAGACCAAGACCAAGACCAAGACCAGTACTGGTCTGCAAGAGCATGACCACAACATCGACCAGGACCAAGACCAAAGTTTTTCATTTATAAATGTTCTGGTCTGGCAATTGGTCTGTGCGACCAGAGCCTTCTGCTGTGGTAATGCGTTTGTCTTGCGTTTGTCGTGTCTTGGTCTGTCTGACTAGTGCGCGTTGCTCCATATAATTTCAGGTTGTCCTGGCTGCAAGTGCAAGTTCTTGGTCGTGGTCTTGGTCTTGGCCGTGCTAGTGCGCGTTAACCAGACCAAAGTTTTTCATTTATAAATGTTCTGGTCTGGCAATTGGTCTGTGCGACCAGAGCCTTCTGCTGTGGTAATGCGTTTGTCTTGCGTTTGTCGTGTCTTGGTCTGTCTGACTAGTGCGCGTTGCTCCATATAATTTCAGGTTGTTCTGGCTGCAAGTGCAAGTTCTTGGTCGTGGTCTTGGTCTTGGCCGTGCTAGTGCGCGTTTACCCGAAGACTGCTGCTTTTTATATGATTTCTATAGTAGTTCAGGATCTAATGAAATAAAAAATCAGTATAAGGATTGTAGAAAAACATTATATAAATTGGTAAGAGAGACTAAAATGAAGATAAATGATAATTTGATAAATATTCCAGTAATAAGTCCAAGGTTTTATGGAGTATTGTTAAGAAAGAGAGATTAATCTTATTAATGACAATGAGAAAAAGAATGGTATGCATGATGTTGAATGGTTCAATGTCTTTTTTTTATAAGACAGATGAGATTCTCGAAAAAGTTTGAGCTCTTACAATGATTCAATGTACTATCTACATAGACTTCCAAAACCGTCCACTACCATCAACTTCCATATTGTAGAAATAGTGATGATTTTGAAAAAGCTATTATAAGAATGAGTAGCAGTAGATGTGAGGATGTCTATGGATACAGCTTCTTTTGTATTAAATCATAGGATAGATAGTTTGAAGGTAGTTATGACTCATTTGATTAATATTGTAGTATTATTAACTCTGTTTTTCCTAATGATTTGAAGTTGGTTGAAGTCTTACCAATATACAAGAAAGGTGATAAATCACGTTTTTGAAAACTACAGACCAATCTCTATCATATCAATTTTGTCCAAATTTCTGGAGATCATCCTCAATTGTGAGAAATTTTGAGAAAAATAACTTATTTGATGACTCTCAATTCGAATATAGGTCTGGACTAGACAATGTTAGGGCAGCTGTTTCTTTCATCAGTAATTGTATTCTTGGTCTAGATAATAGAGCTTGTGTCAATGTAAGACTAGTATGACTATTCTCTATTACTCTTTTATTAAAAAAGTTGAAGTTCTATGGATTCAAGGAGGAGGCTGTGTCTCTAATGCAGTCATATTCAGACTGCAGTGTACCAAACAGTTTATGTGGTACATTTCAGAAGATTTCTTGTGATGGGAAAGAGTCAGGATAACTACCTGTGAAGCATGGTGTTCCTCAGGGATCAATTCTTGGTCCAATCCTGTTCATCATTTATACGAATGACTTGCCCAATGTTTTACCAAATCCATCAGTACAGATATTTCTCTTTGCTGATGAGATTAATATCTGTCTTAGGTCAAATTCATATGAAATGAATTGAAATCTATTTCTGAAACTACTCAGGATTGGTGTACTGCTAATATTTTATGCATTCATGGAGGAAAGATACAATATTTAGAATTAGATTATAAGAGAAGAGATACTACAGAAGCTGTAAGTCATTCTGTGAATTTTCTAGGATTTACAATTGATGAGAATCTGGATTGGGAGTAAAACATTATGAAAATTGAATCAAAAATCAGTAAAGGCATATTCCTGTTATGCAGATTGAGACTGCGTGTGAGTTCTAAGGTACTGAGAATGGGCTCCGTGAAGTTGTAGTGCACAAGTCCGAAAAAATTTGAAAAAACTTTCTGATGAAGGATCCTGAAAAAGTATCAGCTATTAAAAACTGGCCTGTACCCAAAGACAAGTCAGAAGTACAGAATTTCCTCGGCCTTTTTGCATATTACCGGCGATTTGTGATGGGTTTTTTGTGATAGTGAAGCCATCAACAAATTTGACAGAGGAGAAGGTCTGGGATAAAGACTGTCAGCAGGCTTTTGACACACTTGAGGATGCACTCAGCCAAGCACCAATACTTGTTTATCCTAAACTGGAAGGAAAGTTCATTCTGGATACTAATGCCAGTAACACAGCTACTGGTGGAATACTCTCACAGGAACAAGATTGGGAAGAAAAGGTCATTGGATATTTTAGTAAAGTGCTGTCAAAACCAGAGCGCAGCTACTGTGTCACCAGAAAAGAACTGTTGGCAGTAGTGAAGTCAATTGAGGCGGAAGCTACAAGAAGGGCACATACAGCTATATGCCCTTATTGCCGAGAACGTTTTAAACGATCCGCCATTGCTTTCTCCATATATCCTGAAAGTTTCATAATGATATCTTGTGTCATCATGTTGGTATGTGTGTTTTTGTAAATGAATGTCAGCTGATTTCTGTAATATTTTTGGCTTTCAACTGCCAGTTTGCTAACTACCTTATAAGACTATTATTTAGTGTATATGTTTTGTTATCTTATTTGAGTTTGTTATGGCACTTTACTATTGATAATTGAAATAGAACTCTTATATCCTTGAAAATGAGGAAGAAATGAGTGATGAAGACTGTGACAGTGAATGAATGAATGAAGACTATTGACACCAAAGATGGGACTGAAAAATTTATAAGAATTTTTTTTATTTTTCAAATTTAAATTTAGTTTCTAGACAATAGATCTAATTCAATAAAGTTTATATTCTAACTTAATTAATGATTTAATAATTCATTCAATTCACACTTTCTTTGACTGAATAGCTATTAGGTGTAAGAAGGGCACATAACATCTCTTTTTTTATATTATATTACTTAATACCTTATAACTTAATTACATATTTCATACTCAAATTCTGTACAAAAGTGATCAATCTTATTGGTTTTAGGAGTTAATTGCCTTATCTCAATGCCTTCTACATTTAAATTAGTTATTAAAACTTTAAACTCTGTTCCTGAAAAACTTAGATCTCAGCTATATGCCCTTCTTGTAGCTAACGCCTCAATTAGCCACTTCCATATGTACCTATAAGTTATGGACATCACTTCCTGCTAAGGATAGATCATGCATCCCTGACATGGCTTCTATGGTTCAAATCTCCTGAAGGACAAGTTGCCAAATGGATCCAACACCAGCAATAATATGACTTTAAATCCATTCACCGAACTGGAAAAATTCATCAAAATGCTGATGCTCTCTCTGGAGACCCTGTGACAAGGACTGCAAGCACTGCTCACGCCAGGAGGGGAAGGAAGCAGCTGTGAACAGGACAACTGTAGCTACAGATTACTGGGGAGGAAATGAAATGCTCAAGGACCAGGAGGAAGATCCTGATCTGAAGCACTTGTGGTCTTGGAAATGTTCTACCCAAGGAAGACCCAGTTGGCAAGAAGTAGCTCCATTGTCACCACATGTTAAAACCCTCTAGGCACAAAGGGATTCGATTGTTGAGGATGGAGGAATCTTGAAGAGGGTGATGGAAAATGTTGCAGGTGATTAGAGACGACTATAAGTCATTTTCCCAGGGAAGAGAATTCCAGAAGTATTGAGACTGGAACCCTATCATGCAGACAATACTGCAAGGGAAGCTCAAGAAGTGCACGTTCTTCAAATAGGTAGCACTGACTTTGAAGATTTCATGGTCAATCTGGGAATGTCACTGACAATCACCAGGACCTGTTCACCCTGCCAAGGAGCTATGCATTGGCCCATTGTATAGCTAGGAGTGTGGAAGCATCACAGGGAATTGCTACGGTCTTCAGGAGGAAGTTTGGAAGACTGGATGAGCTGAACCTCCAAAATCCAACAGTGGGAAAAGCACTTCATCTTCCAAATCAGAATCAACATATGTTCTATTTGATGACCGAGAACCAACCCCAGGAAGAATACACTTATCACACCTTGTGGCAAAGTCTAATACACCTGCGGGCTCATCTCCAATTCCCAGGAGTGGAGCAGCATGGAATCCCCAGACTTGGCTGTGGCTATGATGGATTGGACTTGAAGATTGTGAGACCAATGATTTGGAAGAATCTTCAAGGACACTGGAATCAGCGTCACCTGTTGCATTTACAATCCATGGGCAGCCACACCAGCAGATTAAAACAATCTTTTGCTTGCCACACCCTTAGGATTGATCTTGACTGTTCTGAGGCAGAACACTTTTAAGGAGGGGGCAGTGTTATGGGCTTCCAGACTATTCCAGTGTGTTTTGGTTTTGGTGAGGGGAACCATCGATCAGTGGGAAGCGCACTCTCGAATTTTCTGGTGGCTTCCATGCACTGCGATTGGTCGGACGTTGGCCGCATCTCTAGATCTATCTAGATTGTTCTGCCCGCCTCATAAATGGCGTAAGTTGCAGTCGGGAAGTTAGTTGAGAAACGGCAGTCAAATATTCGCTTCCTCATATCATGACAGAGACGTGATACAGTGATAACAGACTTTTGTAAATACAGTTTATTATTCTTGGTGACAGTTATTTTTGAACAGTTATTTTATATTAGTTAACGTAAGCTTGTGATAATTATGTGTAATTGATTAGTTAGTTATCAGTTTATAGTTGTTTTTAGTTAACTTCCGTGTGGTATAGTGCTGTAAGTAATAGATCTAATCTGTATAAATCGCCTCAAGTGTTTTATTAGTGTAGAAACCCACGACAATAGATTTATACTATCGTATACTCACCCATTCACTCACTTAATCATTCACTTACTGATAACGATTTTTTGGATAACTAGAAGTATTATAAAAATCCATGGAAATAAATTTTGGAATAGGCCTATAGCTAGGTTTAGTTCGGCTCCTGTAGCATGTACATTATTTCCATCTCCGATCCAATAAGACTATTTGAGATAGGAATATCATTCATATGATAGATTAGGTTTAATAATAATTGAGTTCAATAGATAGGACATTTTTTATCTAGGAAGAGCACCTCTCCAAATACAAACGTTTCTATTTATTTATTAATCCTGTTCTATTCAACAAGCAAATTTTTTATGGTGGATCTCAAAATTGGTTATAACGAATTTGCCATAGCGAAGTACGGGTACCCTGCTAGTCTTACATATAATTGTTAACCTGTAATGGATATAAAAACGCAATGGTTATAAACTAAATAGAACGTTATAGAATAAATTTATTATTGTATGAAAACTGAATGAAATACTATTGAGAATTAAATTCATCAGCTCAAAGTACAGCAAACGTATTTTAAAACAGGATAAGCTCAATAAATAATCATGCATAATTTTCTGGGTTGCAAAGAAGGTGATGTAGTAGATATCTATCTTTAATGAATTGAACGACTCGAAATTTATGCAAGTACTTTTATTTATAAAAATATTTTTCCAAAACTAGACTTGATAGTGTGACACTATTATCAATGTCGAATTCTCTGGTGTAAGTCTAGTATACTCTAGTCATCCTTAAAGATGCTTGAGATCAAAATAGGTCGAACGCCCCTCCAAAATCTCTGAATGGACCAATCGGGAGCTAGCAAGATTTGGGTGTGAGCTTTTGGGCAAGGGAGGCATTTTTGCAGTGATCCGACTTTTTACATCTACCGGATGATTCTGATGGTGGCTGGTGACCGAAGACAGGGTCAAGTGCCAAGTGAAATGTTGTGGATAAGAAGTGATCAAAGCAACAATCGCATTTTGTCTAGCACCAACTAAATAGGCTTGTTTCTTGGCATGGAAGATGGAATTCAATTCATTATGGAAGTTATCTTTGAATTGGGGATGTCAATCCCGGGACTGATTTCCAATCCTGGTATTTCGGGATTATCCAATATCAATCCCGGGATCCCGGGACTGATCCCGGGATTGGCAAAATTCATTTTCATGCATTTTTGCAATTGTTCCTCCTCAATTACATGTTCAGTAACAGTGTGTGGAGATGAAAAAGGGCTCATTATAGAGGGAGAGGATATTACTAAAATGAAATAATTCTTAGAAATATTATTAAAATTAAACATTCCATTTCTATAAATGTTTTCAAGATTAGGAGTAACTTTTTATTTGATGTCCTACCTTAAATTTGCTGTTTCCTAGATGATAGTGAGAACTGAGGAAAGCAAGATGACTCATCAGAGTCTTTTTTATGAAGAAAAAAAGCATTTCTATCATACATCAGGACGGGATAGAGTTCACACTTTTATCACTCCAAATACTGTAGAGTGGATCAATAACTTGAATTAATTAAATATAATACTTTTTTAAGACCGTAACGCCATACCGACCGAACAACGCGAAAGCTGAACCACTACACTATTAAATGAAAATTCGTATAGTCAACTATATTTACTTCAACTAGATATTCAACTTATGATAGAGAAAGAGAAGAGAGAAATTAGACAGAGAGTGAATAGTTAGTGCTCATTTATTTCTGATTTCTGAAGTCTTTTCAAAGTTCTGAGTGCATTTCAAGGAAATGCCATCAGCACTATTGCAAATATTGCGCCGTCTAGACTGGTAATTGTGGTGCTTTGTAAACAGAAACAAGTGTAGACATAGCAACCGATCAACTGCCATTCTTTAAATAATGCGAACCGATAATGCTAATTCTATTTAGCCAGTACAGAGTACAGTATACAGTATTATGTATATGCAACTGTAGGCTGTGCCTGTAGAATAAATTAGTCAAACACTTGGAACACAATTATTTATAAAAACACATATTCATCACCATAAATGAATTCTATATTGAATTGTTTTTGGAAATATATGATTCACAATTCCAGGCTTTCCAATCCCGAAAATCCCGGGATTGATGCTGAAAAATCCCGGGATTGTTAGGTATCAAAAATGGACCGGGATCCCGGGATTGATATGAGGGCTAAAATCTACAATTTTGCAACAATTGATCATTTAGCAAAGAAACTTTGGAATGTCTGAAACACAACTTTTGACTTTGCAGCTTAATCAAGACTAGTTGGAGGTAAACACAGCAAAAGTGTGCATCTTCAACATCTTTAAAGGTAAGTGTCTGCTAAAATATACTTGTTGCAAAGTTGTAGATTCCACCCCTCCACATTGAAGCTGTAATCACAATGTAACAAAATAAATTAAATCGTGAAAAATAATACATTGAATTTGAGAGAATTTAATGCTCTCGATAAGCATTTATTCTCACAAGGCATTATTAGATAGTTATAAGTCCTGAAAGATCAAAAAATTGAATGAAAACCTTTTATTTGAAAATTTTCAAACTTTCAAGACCAAAGAGCAATCTCGAAAACTGTTGGAAATGCCACAAAGCTCAACGGAACAAAAATTGTAGAAAATTTATCAATCTTCATTTGTGAATGGCTGGCTTTTCATGTCGGTTGAACGCATTGTTACCAAGATATAATTTTATATGATGTTTCCCGTGTTATTGGATGGGCACGTTAAACTGTCGGTCCCGGCTGAAGTATGCCATAGTAAGGCTCATTGCTGGTTTAAATGATATATTCAGGCGAGGTGGAACTTCCGTCAGGAACTCCCCGCCAATAAAAGCCATACGAATATTATTATTATTTATTTCATAAGCACGCTTTCGCGGATATAATTTCAAAGAAATAGTAGGGGAGGCACTTTCATGCAACCTTCATTTCATCTTTATAACACTGTTTGACTATTTTATGAACTCACGGACGATACGTGCAGTGACGAGGAGGACAGATTTTCGCATTCTCTTCAGCACCTAGTCTACCAAGTCAATACTTCGACAAGTTTCCACAACCGACTTGAGTATCAGTCATTGACTGTTATTACAATTGGAAGTATTTTCAATGTATTCAGCCCATACATTTCTTTCAGCTCAAATGATAGCTCTTGGTATTTTCTGATTTTCTCGCCTCTGGTCTTCTGAGCATTCTCATCCGAAGGTACAGCGATATCAATTATACATGGTGATTCTCGTCGTCGTCGTCGTCTTCTTACAGGGGTAGGCATTAATACCTGTCCCGCCTTCAAACATTCTCCCACCTTTTTCTTGGTCTGCCAATACTTCTCCTCCCTTCTGGCTTGTAAGCAATGGCAGCTTTCGGGATTCTTCCGTTTCCCATTCTCTCAACGTGTTCTTTCCACTGTTGTCGATTCCCGTCAACTTGTTGAGGTATGGAGATTACATTGAGCTCTCTACGGATATCGATATTATAAAGCCTGTCCTCTCTGGTGCATCCCTTCACTGACCTTAAAAATCTCATTTCGGCCGCCTGTAACCTGCTCCACTCCCTTCTCTTTGGTACCCAGGTTTCAGAGCCATACAAAAGTGTAGGGACGGCCATTACTTTATAAAATTTGAGTTTCGTCTCTTTTCGGGCTTTATTTTTGAGAGTTCTGTTAATAGTTCCGCATATGTACTGGAATTTGTTAATTTTTGCATTCAAGTCGTGGTCTTCCTCGTATGTAATATCACATCCCAAATATTTGAAATGTGATACCTGTTCCAGTATTCTGTTGTTGAGAACTATTTTAGAATGTATTGGAGACTTTCCCAGAAACGCCATCACTTTTGTTTTGTGCAAGGAAATCTTCATGTTATATTCTGAGCTCAGGAGATGGAGTTGATATATTGCTCTTTGCAGATTGTCCTCTGATTCCTGCAATATTACTTGATCATCTGCAAACCATAATGAATTGACAGCAATATTGTGTGTTAGTTGTATACCTGGGTGAATTTGTTGCTTCCACTTCCTACAAAGGTCGTCCGCATGAATATTGAAGAGAGTTGGTGAGAGAGGACAACCCTGTCTCAAACCAACATTGATAACAATTTCTTCTGACTGGGAGCCTGAGCAGTCTAGGATTATTTTTGTCTCGCTGTACAAACTCTTGATGACTTTGACTAAATGAATTGGGAAACCTCGTTTGATCAACTTATCTAACAATAATTGACGATTGACTTTATCAAAAGCTTTTTCGTAGTCCACGAATGCAAGGTGTGTCTCTAAATTCTACTCTTTTTGCTATGATCTGTTTCAATGAGAAAACATCGTCCATACATGATCGGCCCTTTCTGAAACCAGCCTGCTCCTCTAGTAGAAGTACATCAGAGATTTTCCGAAGTCTATTGTTCAGAATTCTGCTGTACAATTTATAGGCATTGCTCAACAAGCATATACCTCTATAATTATTCGGGTCTTTTCTGCTCCCTTTCTTGGATAGAGATATTACTAAAGCCTTTCTCCACTCCTCAGACACATAACGTGATGTCCAGCACATGTTGATTAGATGGAGCAGTCGAAATTTCAGTAATGTTCCGCCATATTTTAAAAGCTCCATATTTAGCAGATCCACCCCAGTTGCCTTCCTATTTTTCGTTTTATTGAGGGCTTCTTCCAACTCATCAATGCTTATGAGATCAACATCACTCACTGGATCCATCCGCTGGTCAATACTTTCCATGACTGGCAAATCTTGGTCATACCACAGTTCTTTGTAGTGTTCAATCCATTCATGTTTGCTCACATTTTTTATCTCAGCCATTTCCTTGACCGTACTATTGAGGTGTCTCATCCATTTGTAAGCAACTTCCTGCCTGCCATGAAGGTCATCTTCTATTCCTGAGATGTATCTGTCCCATGAATCTTCATGTGCTTTCCTAACAGTTGTTTTCGCTATATTACGTTTGAGCCGATAATTTTCTTTTGTGTGTTCTGTTGGTGACTGAAGGAGTTCCTTGTATGCTTTTTTCTTGTCTGCAATAGCTTGAGAAATCTCGTCATTCCAAATTTTCAAACCTTTTCGTCTTTTAACAATTTTTTTCGTGCCAAGTATTTCATGGGCTACTTCTTTGATAGTGTCTTTGATATTTTTCCATTCGCCTTCAATTGTTGCTGCTGTCGGTCTTGTAGAGAGCCTTTGTGTTAGTCTTGTCTGATATAAAGTTCTTATACTCTCGGTTTGCAAAAGATACACTTTGAATACGTTGTTCTCCGCTTTGTTTTGAGGTTTACTCGCTTTCCTCCATCTTGTCCACAAATTAATTTTGGAAACCACGAGGAAATGGTCACTGGCTACATCACTACCTCTATAAACTCTGGTATCCTGAACCTGTCCAGACAGTTTCTTGTTCACAATCACATAGTCAATCAGAGATCTGTATCCTCTCCCTGTCCAGGTATATTTGTGTATGTCTTTTTTCTAAAGAATGTATTTGTGATCTTCAGCTCATTGTATGTGCAAAAGTCTCGCAACTGTCTACCATTCTCATTCAGGTGATATTCCCCAAATGTTCCTACCACCTGTGGAATCGGCTGGTTTCCTACTCGAGCATTCAAATCTCCAGCTACAATCACATAGTCTGCTTTGTTGCATGCGGTCAACTGTTTCTGTAATTCTTCATAGAATTCTATCGTAGCCTCTTTTTTTCCTTCTTCAGGAGCATATGTGCCAAATAAAGTCAAGTAACCTCTGTCCATCTTGAATCGGACCCTTATTATTCTTTCACTAACAAAGGAGTAACTCTCTATTCTATTTTTCCATCTCTGATCAACCAAGACCATCACTCCAGCGCTAGCTCTCCTATTTTGGTCTACTCCACTCCAAATTTCAATGAACTCTCCCCAATCTTTTGTTCCCTTCAGCTTCTTCTTAGTCTCCGTTATCACAGCCAGGTGTATCTTATGCTGTTTCAACTCTTGCATCAGCTCCACCTCCTTCTCATTCACTCCTCTCACGTTCCATGTTGCAAAATTCATTGTTTCCGTTATTCCAAATCGTTTTTTCTTTGGCAGTCCATTTTTATTATCCGTTGTTCCGGTCCCATCCGAGGCTGTTTGAAGTTTACCAGTAAGTGTATTCTCATAAACATATATTCATAAACGCTTCATTAGCGAGCTATACAGAGTGAAAGATTTCGCCCGGAATTCAGTTCCTCTGGTGAAATACACCGATGCTGAATTGTTTGGGGACTAGTTTTTGAAAAACTTATGCTGGATTCATATGGAAAAATATCTGAAGAATTGAATAAAACTAGTCTGGAAGCTGTAGTGTGAGTAGTTTTTGAGAAAAAAGTTGAAATATGCAAAAAATTTAAGTAGAAAAACACAGACTTCTACGTTTGATGCCCAATAACTTTCTTTAATGACCAGTAAACAAATAATTTTTCTAAATAAAAATTGTAAAGAATTTAATTCTGAAAAGAATTATTTTAGCTGTGTAAACTAAATTTAAATGAAAGTTGAATAAAATTTATTCTTATGTAGTACATTACACCACAAAAATTCGCTGTTTTATGAGGAGAGAACTAAAAAAACTCATAGGTTGTAGCTGATTGCAAATAAAACATGGATTTAAATAACAGCTGTTCCAAAACAGCTGATTTATTTTTTTTAAATAAGAAAAATATTTAAAAGAAATTATCAGCTAAAAAATTATTTTCAGAAATATTTTAGCTCACTGTTGAACAAAACAACAAACTGTAAGGCTACTTTCACACGATAGGAGACGTGCAACTTGAACACTGAACAGTGTTCACGTTTTTTTGTCGAAGTACATTGAGTCAAATCGTGTCTTTCACATGGTGACTCCTATCCAGGAACCTCGTTTTGTCACGTCTTTTCCCCTCGAGGCAAGCAGAAACCGGCTTGGATCGAGATACTAGCGGACAAATCGTCACTTTCACATGGTGATTCTACGTCTCTCCGGTCACCACTTTTTCTCAAAAACTATCTTTCTTGAGAATGAAGATAAAAAGATTCTGATTTCGGATTTGGATTCAGCGACCCCAAATTCTTAAAGGCGTAAGTCCCGTTTTCGAAAATATCCGAAATCAAGGAAGTTATGGCTGTTTTTAATAAAGCTTTCTATTATCATAATATACGGTAAAAACGAATAGGTACTGTACTATACAGTGCGTAAGTACTGTAGCTATTATAATACAACTTACACTGTATTCGTATAGGAAATTTGGTAGGATATTTATCTTTTTTTCTGAAAATACCCCAAAATAAGGGAGTAAGATAACTTTGAAAAACCAAAGTTTTCCTGCCGATTGAAAAAACATTAAAAATTAGTATAAAACATATTATGTCTTAGACTAAAAACGTGTAACAAATATCAGATCACTATTCAAGCTATCAAGCATTTCATAAATTTATTTGTCTCCTCATGGCAGAAGGTTTGCGCCCAACGTTTTCACTTAAACATTTCTGTGATTAAATTGTGATAGAGCACATTATCGTATTGATCTTCTAAATCCAGTTACATGTACATCGATTTTCGTAAAATTGATTTTTTACCGTTCCTATGAATTCTATGAATTCTAAGAATTCTATGAATTCTTTATACAGGTTCAGCACAACTTCTTAAATAACATTATGTTTGCTTCAACAGAATTCATAAGGACGACAAAACATCGAACAACAAAAAAACGCTTTCTGAGTAACTGGCTTTAACAAAGCATGGCTTCACGAAATACAGTACGATAATTTAGAATAGTTGGTACAATGGTTATGCTTTTCGCATTATGGCAGCACTGTGCTTGCTCACTCACTTCTCCAGTTGACACTTGTTGACTTGTCAGTTGTTTACTTGACTTGACTTTGACACCTATCATTAAGCGATGTCTGAGTTTGATGTGGAGCTGTTGATTACTGCAGTTTGCAACCGACCTGCTCTTTGGGATAAAAGTCTTGACATCTACAAGGACCGGAATGAAGTCGCCAAAAGTTGGATGGAAGTTAGAAAGAAATAGTCAATAATTGCTGGGAATTTAAAGTGATATTCAACGATTTGAACCTGATAAATTGGATTGTTGAATGACAACTGAAATTTAGTGAATTTTACTGTACAACATTCCTTTTCCTCCTATTTTATTGGGTGATGAGTGGAGATGATTTATGATTTCATATTTGGATTCATCTTTTCATAGTTCAATATTTTTTTGGAAAACTAGAACTTTTAAAAATTAAAAATGTTTATGTTTAAACTTCTCAGGTGTTCAAGAACTTCTTGAAACATTTGCCTGTCCCTTTGTGAGGCAGGAGTATTATTATCTTAGTACGTACTATATAATCATATGATAATGGAAAGCTATATTAAAAACAGCTATAACTCCCTTGTTTTCGGGTATTTTTGAAAATGGGACTTACACTTTAAAGAATTTGGGGTCGCTAAATCCAAATCCGAAATCTTCTATCTATATTTTTAAGGAAGTTAGACTTTGAGAAAAAGTGATGAGTCATACTTTGAGCAAACGTCGGCATAGTTGTTAGATCTGTCGGCTTATTCGTAAGATCCCCATGTGAAAGTACAGGAGAGCTGCAAAATATGAAATATGATCTTCAGTAATATGATCTTCCAGGAGCGAGGACTCTGCTGTGTGAAACTGGCCTAAGTTGGGCCTACTGTAACCGTGCTGTGTTTTTGTTTATCTATTAACCAGTTATTTATAACCATTTCACTTTGCTTTTGTGTTAAGTGCTAACTTTTTAAAAAATAGAAGGTAATTTTAGACATTATTCATACTCCAAATTAGCTGACAGGCATTTAATGTATGGAATGGAACACTGTAATAGTACTGAAGCAAGACGTTTGTATCAAGAGAACTTTCCTAACCGAGTATGTCTAAGTTCAAGTTTTTTTGCCACTATTCATCAACGTCTGTCTGAAACATGTTCTTTGATATCGAAAGAGCACATTTATGCAGGCAGACCCCGATCTACTATGACTGTTGAGTTAGAAGAAATTTAAGAATATCCAGAGAAGAGCACGAGAGAATTGTCAGTGAAGTTTAATGTCAATCAATCTATTATTTGGAGGATACTAAAAGAGCAACAATTACATCTATACCACCTCCAGAAAGTTCATACTCTATTGCCATGAGATTGTATTCCCCGTGCTGGTATTTTCAGATGGTTTTCAGAAAAACTTGTTAAGCCAAACTTTTTAACAACTGTTTTATTTACCGACAAGGCAGACTTTACAAGAACAGCTATCGTTAACGTCCACAACCAACATATTTGGGCAGATGAGAATCCTCATGCCATCAATCCTAATCATCCACAACATCAGTTTTCAGTAAACATTTGGGCAGGAATCGTAGGAGATCATCTACGTCTTTTCGAGCTTCCTCCCAGGCTTAATGGCATAATCTACTTAAACTTTTTGAGAGAGGATCTATTTATCTTGCTTGATGATGTACCTCTTCAGTTGCGCCAAATTATTTTTGGTTTATGCATGATGGAGCTCCAGTACACTTCAGTGTTGCTGTTCGTGAACACCTGAATCATAGCTTTCCAAATAAATGGATAGGGCGAGGTGGGCCAGTACCATGGCCAGCTAGTTCACCAGACTTAAATCCTTTGGATTTTTATCTTTGAGGACACTTGAAAACCTTAGTAAACCTTGTATGTAAGAACTGACCGATCCCAGTACAGCTTGTGAGAAGCATTCTCCAAAACTGCACTAGGAGTATATTAATAATATGGTACTGAATTTGGTAACAGGTTGTGCAGGCATGCTAATATCTGATTTATGATCTTCGTCACCTGTCTGTGCCGGTGAAGATTGTCAGTTGCTACCAAAGCCTGACATGCACTTGTCACTGCTGGACTGTTTCAGATGCCTGGTGGCATCTATCATTGTCAAGACTTTCTCGAACTGTATATTTCAAATAGTTTCTGGTAGCAAGACACTGATCTTGGATAGCCACCATGAATCCTTCAATCTCTGCAAAAATGCCCCCTCCCCCCAACTGAGCCAAGCATTGGATGATTCCTGGCAAATATATGGGCTATTCAGATCGTGGGCCTGGCGTCCATGCAGAGGCTTCTCTAACCACCTCTGGAAATTTGTAGCAATGTGGTCTCTATCCAATCCTAGATGCTCCACTTCAGAGTGACAAAGATCCAGATGCATGTAGCCATCATCAGCAGCTACAACAACCTGATGCAGCAATGTGTTGTGTGTGGGAAAGAAGTTCCTGAGGGATTGTACCTGCCTCTGGCAGCTTCTGTAGATGTCTGTCATACCTCTTCTGCCCTTAGTCCTTGGCAAAACCAGACGCTCCACTGCTGATTTTTGGTGATGCATTCAGAACTTGGTGAGAAGCTTACGGATGGAGTGAGTTAAGTTTTCAGTTCTGTAGCAAACCATTTCACAACACCAAAAATGTGTATGTAAGAACAGGAATAGCATAGGTGTTGATTGCTTTGAAAGTGCTCCTCCCATCAATTCTTAAATTGAGCACTGCTTTCACCCCCTTCACATACTCATCAGTTACTTTCTCACGTATGTCTTTGTGATTAAGTCGTTTGCCCCAAGTACTTGTAAGCATCAAGCTCAGTCATAAAATCAAATTCACCCCCAGACTCCAATACAAAAATTTTTGGCTGAATTTTTCCTCTGAAAACACTTAATGTTTTGCACTTACTCAAGCCAAAGGACATCTGTATATCAGCAGAGAACGCCACCGTGAGTGCCAGAAGGTGCCTCAGCTGACGTTCACTGGCTGCATACAGCTTTATATACAGCTCTCTTGCTTCCACATATTCCTCATCTCCTCTGCCAAAGGCAAATGCTTAAGCAGTATCTCATCACTGTATTGCTTTGAATTTGGTATGCTTATGTCTATTAAATATGTGATTTGATTCTGTTTATCTATTGATATGATGTCTGGTCTATTTATGGCTATTGTTTTATCTGTGAATACTGATCGATCCCAGTACAGCTTGTGAGCACCATTCTCCAAAACTGCACTGGGAATGTATTGATAATATGGGACTGAATTTGGTAACAGGTTGTGTTGAACTGCCAAACTTTGATCAACAATCTTTGCCACCTGGTTGTGCCTATGGAGGTAGTCCATTGCTACTAAAGCCTGGCATGCACTTGTTACATGTTGAATTGTCTCAGATGACTGGTGACATCTCCGGCATGTATCTGTTTCCAGGTTCTCCTTTATAATATATTTGAGATAATTCTTTGTAGCAACACACTGATCCTGGATGGCTAACATGAACCCCTCATGTCACCCCAACTAATCCAAGCATTGGACGCTTCCTGACTTATAAGAGCGTTAGTCAGGTCATGAGCAAGGCGCCCATGTAAAGGCTTCTCTAGCCATTTCTGTTGCAACGTGGCTATGTGCTCCTCACTTGAATGGGGGTCCTCAACCTCACTGTGGCGAAGATCGAGTGGAGTGTACGAGTCATCAGCTGCCACAACAACCTTGTGTAGAGATGAACTCTGAGTGAGAAAATAATTCCTCAGCGACTGCTTTTGCCCCTGACAGAGTCTGTGTATATCGGCCAGGCCTCTTCCACCTTCACTTCTTGGCAATATCAGACGCTCGCTCAACTGCTGATTTTGGGTGATGAACTCTGTACCTGGTCAACAACTTCCGAGTGAAGCGGGCTAAGCCTTTCAAATCTGTCCCAGACCATTTCTCCACACCAAAAGTACAGGCCGTCAGGAATAGCATGAGCTCTGAGTTCTAGGTGCGCAGTAGCCCGAGAGAGAATTTTAGTGGTGGGGGAAGCATTTGACTCAGTCACAACTTAACCTCCGTACGGTGCACATCGCTCCGGTTAAAATTTCGCGTGCCGTTCCATAAACATTTTCCGAGTTCTATTTTATTATTATTATTATTATTATTACTATTATTCTTATTATTATTATTATTATGTATTTTCCCTGTTTGAGGTTTTGCTTGACCACCCTTTCCCTGGGCTCCGACCCCCAAGGAAGAGTGACAAGCGATTTTTCCAGAGTGACTGCTCCACATGTCCATGTGGTGAACAATCATACTGGGTCCTTTACCATTAAATCATTTGCTCTGAGTAGACGTAATGAACCAAGAATGACAGCCTTCTGCATCTGACCTGCAAGCACAGCAGCAGGTCTCTCACAGGCTGGAATCGTTCTAAGGTTGGCCAAAAATGAAGGTCTCATACCTTCCAGTACACCTACAATCAACACCACCATTCTCACAGAGTAGCCTGGGTTTAGCCTGCGCAGCTCCATTAGTAGGTCATGATATTTCGTCTGTTTTTCCTCCTCTTTGGTGACAATGTTACCCTCAACTGGTGCTGAAAACTCAATGACATACCATTGTCTTCGAAGTGATGTCAAGGAGGACAACATCAGGCTTTGTGGCTCTTAAAAGCCTGGTGGTAGAGAATGAGTTATTCCAATAAATTCGGCACCTCTCATTCCCCACAACAGATTCAATCTCCCCTGGGGCATAAGGCAGCACTGGTGTTTTGTCGATACCATATGACTGTCTAAGATGGTAATAGAGCACTCGCAGAGCAGCATTATGTCGATGGATGTAGCCTGCAGTTGCATGCACAGAACAAGAAGACAGGATGTGCATGATCGTCTCTGGTGCTCTATGACACACCCTGCAACTGATATCAGGAACATCCATGTGCATTACTCTGCTGCGGTATGACAATGTGTTGATGACACCATCTTGACATGCCAGTATGAAACCCTCAGTCTCAGATTTCAGGGCTGCTGACTTCAGAAAAGCGAAAGTCAGTGGCTTGGACAAGCCTTGCTCCTCAACATGCCTGTAGAAAACACCATGCAAGGACTTGTACTTGTACTTAGCAACAGGAGTCTGGACTCAGCAGTCTTTATTCTAGCCCTGAGCTGATTAGGCTCATGCTCCTCCTCCCGATCAGAACGAAAATCGAGACCAAGGGTATCTGCCGCATGCTGTGCTGCCTTATATAGGGAAGGCCCCAACCCCTGCAACTTCATGGTCATGAACCAGCTGCATAAGGGGATCAGAGCATCTTTGTATGCTGCAGGCAAACTGTAAACCCACCCTGTTGTGCAGATTCTCCAAACCAAGTAGACCTCTGCCCCGTTCATGCCTTGGCAGGTATATTCGGGCAACAGAAGAGCGGGGATGTAAACTTCTCTCCATGTGCATCCTTTTTCGGGTTTCCCTGTCCAGGTCCTGGAGCTCATTCCGATTCCACTTTACATTACATTACTCCGTGGCTCTACAACCCATTGAGGGTCTTGGCCTTCCGCAATATGCCTCTCCATTCGTCTCGGTCTTGCACCTTTCTCCTCCAACCTCTGATACCCATTTCTTTCAGGTCATTCTCTACGTCATCAATCCAGCGCATTCTCGGTCTTCCCTTTAATCTTCTTCCACCTGGATTCATTCTGTGGACTTTTTTCGTACTCCTGGAGTCACTCATTCGTTCAAGGTGTCCCAGCCAGCTAAGACGCCTAACTTTTATCTCACTCACAATGTCTGGGTTTCCGAAAAGCTCTCATAACTCCTGATTAGTACGTATCCTCCATTCTCCATTACTGAAGATAGGTCCATATATTTTCCAGAGGATTTTTCTTTCCCAGACATTAAGTAGCGCTTCGTCTTTTTGAGTTAGGACCCAAGTTTCTGCACCATAAAGCACTACTGGTCTAATAACGGTGATATATACTTGTATTTTCACTTTCCTAGTGATGAGCCGGGAATTCAAAAAATGTTTCATGGCATAATAGCATCGATTACCTGCTGACAGCTTTGCTTTGATATCTACCTGCACTTCATTTCTATGTGTTATCATAGCACCTAAGTACTTGAATTCGTCAACTCTTTCAAAGATACTATTGCCCATCACTAGTTGCCTTTCGTTTTCTTGACCATCTATCCTGCTGTTGAACATGTATTTTGTCTTGTTTGCATTTATGGTGAGTCCTGTATTCTGAGAGCCAATTTCCAGTTGGTTGAAACCTTCTTCCAGAGCTCTTTTGTTCCTAGCAATCAAAACCACATCATCCGCATATGCCATATATTGCAATGTTCTATCCATGATTGTTCCATTTGGATTGACAGTCAAGTTTCGCATTACTTTCTCCAAACTTATGTTGAACAGCATTGCTGATAAAACATCTCCTTGTCTCAGACCTTTGCTTGCCATGAACTGCTAGATAGTCTCCCTTGCACCTTTATTTTATATTTAGTCTCTTTGAGTGTCATTCTGACCAATCTCACCAGCTTACAAGGTATACCAAATTCTATCATAGCTTTAATGAGACTATCTCTTTTTATGCTATCAAATGCTTGTTTATAGTCTATGTAAAGTTGATGTAGACTTATATTGTACTCATAGCATTTCTCTAAAATTGTGCGTATTGTGAATATATGATCTGTACATGATCTGTTCGGCCTAAATCCACATTGATAGTCTCCTATTATCTCATCCATATATGGTATCAATCTCTTGGCAATTATTTTGGTCAATATCTTATAAGCAACACTTAACAAGGCTATTCCTCTGTAGTTTGTGCAGTCGATTTTGCTTCCTTTTTTGTGGATAGGACATATTAACGCCGTGTGCCAGTCTTCAGGCATTTCTTCTTCTCTCCAGATTTGCACTATCAAACTATGTAATGTGCTGAGGAGCGCAGGGCCACCAGTTTTGATCATTTCTGCCGTGATTGCATCTTCTCCAGGCGCTTTGTTGTTCTTCATCGAACCAATGGCTTCTTCCATTTCATGTAGTTGGGGGTCGTGGCTGAATGGTTCTGGACCTATACGGGTGATTCCTTCCATTCCACCATCCTCTTCTGCAATCTCTCCAAGTAAATCACTGAAATATTCTTTCCATCGTTCAATGACTTCTTCTTTGCCACCAATGAGGTTGCCTTCCTTATCTGTGCAGAAATTTGTTCGTGGTTGGAAACCAGCTTTTCCTTCACGTATCCTCAGGTACATCTTTCTTGCATCCTTTGTTTCAGCATATGCCATGATTTCTTCCAGCTTCCTCTTTTCAAAATCTCTTTTCTTTCTACGGCAGACTTGTCTGGCAGACGATCTCTTCTCTTGGAACAGGTTCATTGTTGCCCTTGTTCTCCTATTCAACATACTTATTCTTGCCTTATTTCTCTCTTCAAGGGCTTGTATGTATTCTTCATCTATCCATGTATTTCTGACTTCCTTTCTCTTGTATCCGATTGTCTCCTGAGCACTCATCACAATACTATGTCTCAGATTTTTCCATTTCTGTTCTGCTGTTGTGTCCCCCGCATGCTGGTATTCTTCTAGCTTATCTTGTAATCTTTGTTGGTAGGCTTCTTTCAGACTTTGGTTTTTGAGTAGCTTTTCACAGTCGAACTTTAGTTGTTTCTTGCCTTTGGAGAACCCAGTGTTATTTATTCTTTGCCTGTATTTCAATCTTATCATGAAGTGATCTGTGTCACAATCAGCTCCACGAAGACTTCTCACATCAAGGATATCTGAGCCGTGACGTCTGTCAATCATAACATGATCAATTTGATTTTTTGTCCGTCCATCTGGGGATAACCACGTCATTTTGTGAACGTCCTTGTGTTTAAAAAAAGGTACTACTAATGGTCATGTTGTTTCCTCCTGCAAAATCAATCATTCTCAGGCCATTCTCATTGCTTTCATTGTGTAGGCTGTAGGGTCCAATAGTTGGCCTGTAACACTGTTCTCGTCCAAGTTTAGCATTGAAGTCACCAAGGATTATTTTAACATCATACTCAGGGGTATCTTTATAGACATTTTCCAGTTTCTCATAGAATTGATCTTTATTATTTCCATCTGCTTCATTGGTGGGTGCATGAACACATATCAAACTTATATCAAAGAATTTTTCTTTTATTCTCAGCAAACAAATCCTTTCATTTATTGCTTTGAATCCTATAACTTTGTCCTTAAAATTCTTGTGTACAAGAAATCCTGTTCCAAATGTGTTATGGTCGTGTCCACTGTAGAATATGGTATGATTACCCTCAGTCTCAGATTTCAGGGCTGCTGACTTCAGAAAAGCGAAAGTCAGTGGCTTGGACAAGCCTTGCTCCTCAACATGCCTGTAGAAAACACCATGCAAGGACTTGTACTTATGTTGCAGCAACAAGAGTCTGGACTCAGCAGTCTTTATTCTAGCCCTGAGCTGATTAGGCTCATGCTCCTCCTCCCGATCAGAACGAAAATCGAGACCAAGGGTATCTGCCGCATGCTGTGCTGCCTTATATAGGGAAGGCCCCAACCCCTGCAACTTCATGGTCATGAACCAGCTGCATAAGGGGATCAGAGCATCTTTGTATGCTGCAGGCAAACTGTAAACCCACCCTGTTGTGCAGATTCTCCAAACCAAGTAGACCTCTGCCCCCTTCATGCCTTGGCAGGTATATTCGGGCAACAGAAGAGCGGGGATGTAAACTTCTCTCCATGTGCATCCTTTTTCGGGTTTCCCTGTCCAGGTCCTGGAGCTCATTCCAATTCCACTTAACCACTCCAAAAGAGTAGGTGAGAACCGGCACAGCGAGCATGTTGGTGGCTTCAACTTTATTCTTACCAGATAACTCAGATGACCAGAGCCTCCTGATTCTCCTCTTATACTCACTGCAGAGAGCCATCTTTATTTTTACAGTATCCTGAGCTTGATTCTGATCAAATCCCAGATACTGGTATGACTCTCCAGCTCTCAGGGCTCTTATTATGCTTTCATCAATAAGCTCCATTTCCTGCACCAGGCCCTGTAACCTTCCTTTCAGGAGATGAGTTATTGCACACTTGTCTAACCCGAAAGACATGCAATATCATTTGAATATCGCTGCACCACACCTACAGCCAACTTGAGGTCAGATTTGCTAGCTGCATAAATCTTCAAGTCATCCATATAGAAAAGGTCGCTTACTCTATGGATCCTGTTCCCTGGTGAGCCACAGCAATAGCCCTTTGTTTTCTTCAGGGCAGCAGACAATGGTAGCAGTGAAATGTAGAATAGGAGAGGGCTCAATGAATCTCCTTGGAAGACACCTCTCCTATAAGTTACCACTCTAGTTGACACCATTCTCTGCTGTGATCTGACCTCAAAACGGGTTTTCCACAGGGCAAACAGATCTTCCAGGCATCTCACTATGCTTGGAGGCACAGAAAGGCATTGTAATAAGTGCACTATTAGCTGGTGTGATGTGGTATCAAATGCCTCCCTGTAATCAATCCAGGCCATGGACATGTTACGTTTATATTATTATCATTATTATTATTATTATTATTATTATTATCTCTTCCATCTCCATTTTCATGTGTCATAATAAGGTGTCATTGACTTATTCAGCAAAATTACACCTTTTCTATCTTGGAATATTGAGGAAACTTCTTACCAGCGATGTTGTGCGAAGTATTACTGCTTTCTGCATTAAATTTTGCACCCATACAGGCAGTCTCAAACTATGTAACCTTTCTGGAAGCTCCTTTGATATAACACCTGTAGCTGACACTATCAGAGGTACTATCATCACTCTCTCTTGCTTCCACATATTCCTCATCTCCTCTGCCAAAGGCAAATGCTCAAGCAGTTTCTCATCACTGTATTGCTTTAAATTGTGCGTGTTTGGTATGCTTATGTCTATCAAATATGTGATTCGATTCTGTTTATCTATTGATATGATGTCTGGTCTATTTATGGCTATTGTTTTATCTGTGAATACTGATCGATCCCAGTACAGCTTGTGAGTACCATTCTCCAAAACTGCACTGGGAATGTATTGATAATATGGGATTGAATTTGGTAACAGGTTGTGTTGAACTGCCAAACTTTGATCAACAATCTTTGCCACCTGGTTGTGCCTATGGAGGTAGTCCATTGCTACTAAAGCCTGGCATGCATTTGTTACATGTTGAATTGTCTCAGATGACTGGTGACATCTCCGGCATGTATCTGTTTCCAGGTTCTCCTTTATAATATATTTGAGATAATTCTTTGTGGCAGCACACTGATCCTGGATGGCCAACATGAACCCCTCATGACACCCCAACTGAGCCAAGCATTGGACGCTTCCTGACTTATAAGAGCGTTAGTCAGGTCATGAGCAAGGCGCTTATGTAAAGGCTTCTCTAGCCATTTCCGTTGCAACGTGGCTATGTGCTCCTCACTTGAATGGGGGTCCTTAACCTCACTGTGGCGGAGATCGAGTGGATTGTATGAGTCATCAGCTGCCACAACAACCTTGTGTAGAGATGAACTCTGAGTGAGAAAATAATTCCTCAGCGACTGCTTTTGCCCCTGACAGAGTCTGTGTATATCGGCCAGGCCTCTTCCACCTTCACTTCTTGGTAATATCAGACGCTCAACTGCTGATTTTGGATGATGAACTCTGTACCTGGTCAACAACTTCCGAGTGGAGCAGGCTAAGCCTTTCAAATCTGTCCCAGAACATTTCACCACATCAAAAGTATATGTGAGGACAGGGATAGCATATGAGTGTTAATAGCCTCAAATGAGCCTTCAATCCTTGATTTCAACACTGCATCAACTCTTTTCAAATAAGCATCAGTGACAGCTCCACGTATACTACTGTGATTCAGCCTTTTGATCTGGACAAGACCTAAGTACTTGTATGCATCACCCTCATTCATGCAATCAAACATATCTCCAGAGTCAAACACAAGATTTGTGGGTTGAAATTTTCATCGCGAAATGCTCAGAGTTTTGCATTTATTGAGGCCAAAGGACATTTGAATATCATTGGAGAACATTTCTGTAAGTGCCAATAGGTGCTTTAGTTGTCTCTCACTGGCTGCATATAATTTGATGTCATCAATGTACAAAAGGTGTGACAATGTGAAATGCAAGTTGGCTGTACCTTTCAGATTGAATCCATAGCCAGAGTCTTTCAGGATGAAGGATGAGGGATTAAGTGATAGACAAAACCACAAAGGGCTAAGACTATCTCCCTGAAAAATTCCCCTTCTTATTGGGATACTTGAACTTGTGATCCTTCCACCTGAGTGATCAACTTGCAGTACTGTTGACCAAGATGTCATGAGGTGCCTTAACAGTGAAACTACCCTTGGGTGGACTTTGTATATACTAAGCTACTCCCCTGCTGTTGCAACCATATTAGCCATTTGTGGGACATGCAAGAGTGATTCCTCCACACCACTCAACCAAGTTGCATCCCTATTGTGAACAACCTCCTCAGACCATATACCCTTCCAGAATCCCTCTATCTCCCTCACTGGTGGAGCAAACGTACAGCCTTCATCATCTTCCCCTTGTAGACTCCTATAAAAGAGCTTCTCACTTTTTCTGTACAGAGAATTATTTTCTTTTTTAATCCTAGACTCTATATAAGGTTGCAACCTTTTTGCCTTTACTGCTAGCTTCAGCTGCATGGTATCAAGAAACTATTGTGGCATGCAATTCTGTGGATCTCTTTAGGAATGATTGATCATTTCAACAGAGACTTTTTCCACTCTCTCAGCACCTTGACCCTCCTATTGCCAGCAATGTGCTGGGTTAAGCGTCCAATACTCTTCCTCAGCTACTTAATGGAATTGCAAAGTCTCTGCTTCCAGGGAGGCATCTCTCTCTTTTTGACATGAGTAGGCCTGCTCTGACACACTTTACCCCCAGTTGCCCTGATCACTGACACAGCAGCCACATTGAAAACCGTGTGCAAGTCCTCGAATTATTATATATTCTTACCATTGAGATAATTAGGAAGGATCCTCTTATTCATCATTTGAGTGACTTTTGTCAAGCGTCTTGATGTATTCTGGTGTGGCAAGGGTGGAAGCAAAAGTGGATCAGTACCCATGAACTCAGAAAGAGCCCTCTTGAATTCAAACTTCAAGAACTCCAAGTCTCCATCAGCCTCCTCCTCCCCACCAATGTCTCCATCTCCCTCTCCGGATGGGTCAGGATCTGGATCAGGGTCTGGATCTGGGCTGGGAGTGAGGTCAGATAGATTCATGACATGGTGCTATAGAGTCACCAGAGATCTCAGCATCCTCATCCTCTTCACCACCCTCTTGCACACTTAATGTTCTTGCCACCTCAGATCTCAGTTCAGCAAGCCTTGCCTCAGGGATCAAGTTTCTGACCACTATTGTGCGCCTCTTGTCTGCAACTCTCTGTTCAGTAACCTGCAATGTGGGAAACTCCTCGATGAATTATTATTATTATTATCATTATTATCATTATCAAGTTATAATCATGTAAGAAAAAATTGAAAAATGGAACATTCTAAGCACCCTCATTCCTTAAATACGAAGGGTAGGGATGGGGACGTTCGAAAAGTTAACTGGTCCTAGCAAAGCTGCAAAGTCGGAAATTGTACTAAAAACATTCTCTCCAAATACTTTTGTCAATTGGTCTATTGTGGCAAAACTGAAGGAAGATTGCACACTCAACACTAAAGCTGGAGCAACAGTAGTGAGGGGATGCGTAGAATTTTGAAATTATACATCAAATTGGAGAGAATTTAAGGTTCTACAAGCTCATAAACATCATGAAGAGCAAAACCAACAAAAAATTGGAGGCAAACTTGTTTTTTAAATGTTACACCTTCAAGAGTGGATATCTCGAAAATTATAGAAGATTTAGAAAAGCTGTTCGATGAATATTGTAGAAAATTAGATCAGCTTCAAATACATATGTGTAATAGTTATGTCCGTGAGATGCATAGTTTCTGAGTCATATATGAGAAAACAGAAAATGTTTGGACCATCCTTAGAACAAGGGTGGGGGTGGTGACTTATATTCACGTCCTTACTACCTTAAACAGAACTGCAAGGTCAAAAATTGTTATAAGTGAAAATAATGAAAGATTGTGGGTTGAGTCGAACCCACTACCTGAGTCGCACCACTGAGTCGAACTCTACCTTTCTATGAAACACTCCACACCTTACAATTTTCTACTCTTAACCATTCTTAATATCGAGTTTTACAATATGAAATCAATTTATGATATAAATGAATATATCTAGATTCCTCATTATAGCTCTCAGAGAGATAATAAATACATTGCAATATACAGATATATCAGAATAGAGTTGGTTGTCGTAAAATGAAACACTTCGTTTATGTGCCATAAAATGATTGGCTTGCTTTTCGGCACATACGGTAATAGCACTGGCATTCTTCCTCCTATGAAAACTCCACTCAAGTCAACACTCCTACCTAGGCTGAAGACTATATGGTACCGTAAATGATTTGGGAAATGTTCAAGCACAAGTTGCTATCAAACTCTTCAAAAAATAAACTCTGCAGAATGTTGAAGTGACTCAGAATCAGCAAGCAGCGCTCAGCTGCGAAGAATAGGAATCTTAGTAATCAACATCCAGAAGAATCAGGAGACAATCAACACGAATCTTTGATCATCTTCTACTAAATTGTTGACTAGCCTACTTTTGTGAAATCTTAATGAGTCACCAAGTTTTTTATTGCTTGTTACTGAATAATTTGAAGTATGAGTTATTCAAAAATACGCCAATCAAAAAATTTATCGAGAAATTTACTTTCAAGTTAACTTGTACGTCTTAATGCATGTTTCATCACCCTTCAACCAATTAATTCACTTCTATTGAAGTTAAGCACTCTCAAGAAACTCTCATTCTCACAAATAATTAAATCCCAACTACCCCCTATCAATCTCAACTATTTTACTCTCAGAATATCGGAATCTGATATTGTGAAAAGCATAAATAAACAAATATAATCTTATTCTCCTATAGTTTAGTTCATTCAGATTAGGTACTCTTTCCTTGACTAGCTTCTTCATTCTTGAAAGAAAATCCACGTAAATGATGGTGTTTCGATTGTACATGGAAATGAATTATCTATTTACCCGTAATTCAATAGTAACCTACAATTCGTCATGATTATGTTAATACAATTCTTTATTCTATACTAATATTATTACCTCCTTTTTTTAAAATAACTCTTCCTCATCTATGCTATAAACTTATTATCGTAGCTTTCTCCACTAATCTAATCTTGCTTGAGTGGTTTCCTACTTCAATTATTATTCGAGTTAAGCCTGAGGATATTCTCCATCTGGTATTCGTAAATTATTTGATCGGGATTGCCCGAAGTATCCTTGATCACAAGATAATGGACTCATTCAAATAGATCATAGCTTGCTTAATAGTTTCTCTGTCACCCTTCTGTCATTTCTGGTTTCTCCTAAGTAGTTATACCAAAGCTCATACCTCAATCATCAGAGTTTTGAATAACATACTAATCTTTTTTATTTTTTTGTTTCAGTGGTGATCGTACTGAGATCGTATCTGTGAACTCGGATCTATCCTACTACTCGTATTAATCTGTGAACTTGGACCTATCGTAATATTATTCTTTAAACATGAGCTCTTATCACATAATTCCGTGAACAGAACTCTTTAAACTCCGTGAACGAAGTTACTCTTCATGTGACAGTGTTTCAATATTATTAGTAGTATTATAAAGTACTTCCAAATGAGTATATAGACAAATGAATGTGATTCTCCTGTCTTGTGTTAAAAGGAAGTGAATAATTTGATTTTTTAAAACTGATGAATTGAAAAAGTAATAGGTAATATTTGAAAGTGATAGGTCGATCACCTTCAGTGCGATTTGAAAAGTGCAAATGTAAATGAAATATGGGTTTGAGCTACACTGTTGAACTTGCGATGGGTTACACTGTTGGGCTTGACAACAGCACTCGGAAATAGACAACTATAATTGTAGCTGCGAATCATAAATTGCAATCACTTATTCAAAATGGAAGGTAAGTCTTCACACACTTTCTCACTGTATTTATATTAAGTCCTTTTTATTCCCTCTATAGCACTTGGTCGAATAATTGGATAATAATGAGCTATATTTTTTATTTTGTAGCTTCAAAGAGGTCGCATATTTCAAGAAGGTATGGCCCATTCGTTGACATTCCGTATAAACTACATTGAGCTAATGAAGATTATAATTCGAATTGAGTTGCATTACAGAGCTCCCCAACGTTTCTGAATCTCTTGATCTCTCGCGAATATTTAGCTTATCGCCATATTCAAATTTCTCAATGAACGTACAATGCTCACTCTTTTGAATGTGTTGATCTTTTAAAATTAAATCTTTGAGACGCCGACACAAAGGCTATACTGTATTTTAAAATGGTCAGATATCTCTCTACATCTATACTGTAAAGTATTCTCTAATACTGGCCTTCAACGAACTGAAGTGTTGTTTTATTTCAGTTTTTATGTAGCGAAAATCAAACATATTCCATTATTTTTATTAAAATAAGGCCAATCTTTCAAATGTATCGCAGATATTGTTTTCTATGTCTTTTTCCCATGAAGATGTTTTATTTACCGTTAGTTTTGTGCTCAACTTGACAAATATTTGAAAACTGCCTTGCATTGACTTGTTCAAATTTTCAAAGAGGTCAGTCACTTAATTAGTCCAGTTTCTGAAGCCATTCAAAACCTAGAAAATTTCAGCAATTACTACCACATTGGCTCATTTCAAGACATTTTTCTGGGGAATGTTTAATCAAATAGTCATTGAGAGCGCTATGCGAAGTAATAAATTGCTCTATTGCAAACATTGGTTTCCTGCTCTACGTCTGAATTAGCCTATCAGTAAACAGTTAGCCTGCAATCCCTTGATTTTAATCCGAATGAAAATGAGTATGAGTTATGATGATTCATTGTTCATTGTCATGTCATCATGTGGTCCTAAGTCGCGTTACCCCTGAGCTTGGTCGCATACCCCCTAGGAGGTATCATTTGAATAAAATTCAAATAAGAATAAGGGGTATTTTAATATTATAATTCGAATAACGGGGGTATTATTTGAATATTCACGCGTACCCCAGGTTGAGAATCTCTTATGTAGAGAGTCAATATCAATTTGAATGAAGAAGGAAAAGAAATAATAAAAAGAAAAAAATTAAGAAGGGGAAAAAAGAATATCCGATATGTCAGGAGCAAAAGCCGGAAAATTGAGATTTGAGTTGTAATTTTTGAGGAATCATGTAGAGAAAGCAGTATTTTATGTAATAATAATAAGACATAATAAGCCAGATGAGCAGAATCGAGGTTTTTATTGTAACGAAATGTAGTAAAAAAAGGCAGAATCAATAAAGAAGAAGAAGAATCGATAAGCCGAACGAGTAGGGGGGGGGGCCGGGTCCCTAGGGGGCTCGGGCTAGGGCCCGGATAATATGTAGGCTAATATAGGTTTTCTGAAAAAATAAAATTACCCGGTCTAGGGGGCCCGGGTTAGGGCCAGAAATGATAGGCCTAATTATATATTGCATACTTTAGAAAGAAAAATTAAATAATCATGGAAGTAACTTTTGATAAAAAAGCAGAAGTTTTATTGTGGAAAATGACAGGTTTCATTCATTGTGTAAGAAGAAATATGCAATAGAACAATGTTATCAGTCTGGTTATAAATTAATATCAAGAGAATACAAGTAGAAGATAATGAATGAGGCAAGAAAGAAAACAATCATTGCTAAAATCTACTCGTAATAATCATTATAGTTCTATTGACATAGCTTCAATAATTGTGTGTTGGTAGTGAGCTTATTGAAAAATTAGGAATGTTGTTTGTTTAAACGGTGTACACACGTACGTTTGCCTCGGGTGAGCATACGTGTATGGGCTTGCATTCGCACGTGTGGACACTGTTCGCTGAGGCATGTGGGCGAACCGGAACCCTGTCGGTATTTTGGCGTGCTCAAAGGCGCCTCGGGCGAGCATTGAATGTACGTGTGGACGCGATTTTGCCATACGGGTGAGGCAAAACGTAAACATTGAAGGCGTCATAAACTAATTCCAATGAATTAGGTTAATGAACCTAATTCCAATGAATTAGGTTAATGAATGACAAATCAAATTGTGATCCAAAAACTAATTAAAAATTGTAGGATTTTTGTAATTTTGTAGGATATGTGGATTGTCAAATATTTAAATAGAAACAGGCATGGAGTATAACTATAATTTGTATTATGATTAACAAATTAAGAACTGCATAATTTAAGTGAAAATAGCTTCTCTACAGGATTCCTACAAAAAAGTGATTCCTCACATAATATTATCTTACTGTGGCTATCAAATCATCTTGTGTTTGTGGTATGTTATCAATCAGAGTTGGTAATTAAAATTGTAATCTTCAATATGATATTATATGTTTTAGATAGCTAGGCTATCCATAGAGAGATTTATTCAAACCTTGAACTAGTATTCCAAAGGTAAATCTTGAATCTAATCTTTTGGAGAATCTTGTTTTGTCATGTGTATGAGCAGAGTTAGTTTAAAATGGGCAGCAATTCAGTATTTGATTCAATTTATGACTAATTTCGTTGAAGAAGACTGTCAATTTTGTAGGACAGTGTTAAATGCTTTGATTAGGTCATCAAAACTTCTAGAATTATTGTAGAAATTTTCTTTTTTGAGATTCAGAATAAATATTGGAAACCAACAAATGAATCGCCTAATGCCAAGAATCTCAAAGTTAGGGCCAATCGCTCTTGTAAAGTTATTGCTTCCCTCATGATGGTATCATTTGTTCGGATAACTAGTTGAATTAGATTCAGTATATTAACAAAATAATGTTTTGACATCCTAATAAAGTTTGAATTGACAATCTCATATCTTATGTCATGTAGCAATAATTTATTTTCTTTCTTCAACCTACAATCGTTCAACCCACCAACATCGTTTGTTAAGTTTTATTTTCGATTTTATTATACAAGTCATTAAAATAAATGATACAGCTGCATTTTGTAATAATTATCTTCAACGATGGAATGACGCCATTGTTGTCATTTTTTTTTTTTTTTTTTTTTATATATTATAAATCCATTAAAACTAGTCACTAGGACTAACCATTAATTTTGTTCTCTTATTTCTTATCCTAAAATATTAATTTTTATTGCTAAAGTCTTCCAGTGAAGCCTACAGTTCTAATCTATAATTCTTCTACTTTAAATTCTTTCGCTACACATTTATTTAATTTATACTTTTTTCACTTCACTAGCACTACACCAACTCGAAGGGCTTTGTTCTCTTCAACCTCCTTGTGAGTTCAGTGCTGTCTAGGAGTTGGATGACTTCGGTGTTGTCGTGTTGATGAAGACGTGACTCATGATGGGCTGCCAATCGTCTTATTTCACTGGTCACATAGGGGATGTGTAGATCTCGGTGCAAATCGCTGTTCCTTATGTACCAGGGCGCATTCACCATGTTCCGCAGTACTTTGTTTTGGAATGTTTGAATCTGATTGATGTTAGATGTTCTAGAGCAGCCCCAAAGCTGAATTCCATACGTCCAGACAGGTTTTAGAATTTGTTTATAAATCAATATTTTGTTGTCCAATGAGAGTTGTGATTGTCTGCCCAACAGCCAATAGATTTTACTGTATTTTAGTCCCAGCTCAGTCCTTTTCATCTTGATATGCTCTTTCCATTTCAACTTGGCGTCAAGAGTCATTCCAAGGTATTTTGCTGTGTTGCTGTGTGGTACTACATTCCCATTTAGATTTATACGAATCGGATCATTGATAGTTTTGTTTGTGAAGTTGATATGAATGGACTTCATCTCATTCAATCGGATTCTCCATTTCTTTGTCCAGTCACTGAATTTGTTGCTAGCATTCTGTAGTTTTGTGGCTGCTTCTTGTACTGTTTCCCCTTCTGCCAGTATTGCAGTATCATCAGCAAAAGTAGCAATTGTCACTGCATCCAATTCAGGAAGATCGCTTGTGTACAGCACATAAAGAACTGGTCCAAGAACACTACCTTGTGGAACTCCAGCCCTTATTTCCTTTAATTCAGAGACGTCATCACCTTGTTTTACTCTGAACAATCTGTTAGTGATGTATGATTTTAAAAGTTTTACAAGTGGAGTGGGAAGAATTTTATGAAGTTTATTGATCAGTCCTTCATGCCACACTTTGTCAAATGCCTGTGCCACATCAAGGAAGATTGCTGAGCATATACATTTTTTCTCTAATGAATTCTCTATTACATTAGTGATTCTATGTACTTGGTCCATTGTTGTCATGATGTGGAAAATACATCTACCATATTGTCTTCGTGTCGTCTGCAAATCAGATAGCTTTTTGAATGCCGAGGCATACGTGGAACGCGTCCACAAGGACGTACAGTAAATGTCGAGGCATGTGTGCATACGATTGTTCGCGCGAATCTGTACGGACGTGTGTACAAGGCTTTACAAATCATTAAAATTCATACATCCGGTGAGACAATCCAGACTGAGACTATTCAAACCACTTACTTATAGATAAGATTTACTTCTTTTCTCTCTGATTCAAACAAAGATTGTCAGAATGGTTCTAAAGTAGATCGTTATCTTTATTATTTACTATCTTTAAGTGAGCATTGGAGGAAATAAATTATTTTCCCATTGAATTCCTGAACATATATACCATATAGTGTGGCAGGGGCGCCGTAAATATAAATAATATATAATAGCTTACTCAATTCATTATTTCATTTGCAATTCCCATTCGCATTCAGTTGCTCTCGAATCGTGTTTATATATTTTTTTCAAGCTATGTAATTTACTCATGAAAGATGTACGTTCACATTAGAGTTTATGCTTGGGATTGAGTGAGAAGGGGGCTGGAGAAAGGTGGTACGATTTTAGAAGAGGGGCCTGGAATTTTTTTTGAGGGGGGCCCGGTTTGGAAACGTTACGCCGCTGGTTTGAGTGTAAATCTAATAAAAATATATGTTGAAACTTAGGGTGGAGCAGTTAGAACCTTGTTAAACTAATGCCGCGAATGAATTGTGATTGCAAAAGTTGTCAAGACTGTTCACAGTTCATTTATTAACTTGTTGGAAGATAATTAGAAATAGAAGCGTCAATGAGGATGAATGATTCTTCTATTGGAAACCCAAATTAACACCTAGTAACTAAGAGCTCAATGTAACATACAAGATACAACTCAAAACTCAATCAGACTAACACCATCGAGTTTCAATTCAGTGAGAGACTCATAGAAGGGACTCCTATATCAGATTCACACCATCAGTGTGCTGGTTGATTAGCTTGGTAAAAAATGCGTTGCAAACTTGAGTGATTTGAAACCTATAGGATGATTATTTTACCCAAAAATGACACTTACTTCATCTTGAAAACGAGACCGCTTTTATTACTGTTAGTGCGGCCGCAAATGTCATCAACTAGGCACTCCGTGGTCATGTTTTTTGGGTAACGGCCGTGGAAGATGTCTCAATTTCTTCGTTAGTTCTAGCATAATAAGAATCGTGATGATGATAAGTCGAAATCACAGGCAGACACTCGGAAACAAGATGGCTGTCAAAATTTTCAGGGGTTTGCTATATCGCTCGTATTTCAATAACCGTTCAAGATATTCAACGGTTTTGTTGAACGAAAATATTTTTAAAATCTTCCTCTACAATTCTTATTTCATAAAATTTTCCTCTAAAACGCATATTTTTTTAGTTATAACCTTCAAAAGCCCACAAAAACTTGTTTCTATTTTTTTCATTATAACTTTTTTTGTACAAGAGATACAGATAAATTTTGAAACTTAGAGCGTTTTTTCAACTTTGGAACCATATATCTTCATGCGCTGTACGTCAAAAAATGAGTTCTCCAGGCTCCAGCGTCCGCCAAAGAAAACCCTGCATGATTTCTGATTCGTTTTGAGGTAACAAGCTAGAACTACAAAATCGATTTTTCATTACTACTTCAAGATAGAGACTTGCAAATGGTCTCAATCTCTTCGTTACAACAAGCCGAATAAGAATATTGATGATGGAAACAACGAAAATATTCGCAATCATTGGAAAATTCAAGATGGCGGTCATTATTGACAGAAATTTCTATATCGCTTGCTATTCAGTTATTGTGAGAGATATCGGAATGGTTTTATCATCAAAGTGCTCAGAATTAACCAAACTATGATGTTCGAGATAATCGTCTCATTTCGACCACTCTTTTCATGATTATTCATCTTCAAAAACTTGAAACATACATTTTTCGGGGTCAATATTTCACTTTTCACTCTGTATATGTATTCTCAGTAGACATACACTAGTGTTATTGGTACAGTGTTTTAGAATATTTCCAAAGCTAAAATGACATCTGGTTGGAGGCTGTAATAAGTCTAAATTCCTCGGCTGGAGCGTCATCAGAAAAAAAAGAGAAAAGTACTGTTTGCAGCGGAAAACACGCTTTTTCCACCAAATGCCAATCCAAACAATTAGAAAACCGTGTAGCTCATGACTCCTTGAAGGTAAAGACTTGGGAAAGGTATAAATCTTTTTGTAATGTGTAAAGACAGATTATTTATGATGGCAATCTCAAAAATGTTTGTTATCATAAAAAAACAAGATGGAGGCAAAAATATGTAGATTTTCAAGAAATCGTCTGTAATTCCAATAATGTCGAGGATATCGGATCAATTCAGCGATCTGGAAGCTCCAAAATAATCATACATAGAGAAACTTTTACTGTTATCTCAAGCCGATTACTGTCGATTATTGTCGATTTTCACTGTTTTGTTGGGGTGAGAGTGTATGAACGACACGATATGAGAGACACAGTGTCACACAGCTTCAAGGGAAAGAACTACGTGGACTATCGGCTTGAGATAACAGTAAAAGTTACGACATAAACTCCCTATAGCCTACTATGGGATATCTACTTACGCTATTGTTTCTCTATGCTTTTACTATGACGAATGAAACTCAAATTTCTTTAAATCAGATTTTTCGAGGACAACATTTTATTTTTCACCCTATAAATGTATTCAGAGTGAACAAACACAAATATTATTGGCAGTGTTGTAGAATATTTCCGAAACTTCAAAATGACATCTGGTTGGAGGCTGTAAGTCCATATTTTACGGCTGGAGCGTTATTGGAAAAAGAGAAAAAACTACTGTTTGCAGCGGAAAACACTCTTTTTTCACCATATGCCAAACCTTAACAATTAGAAAACCATGTAACTCATGAACCCTTCAAGGTACATACTTGAGAATGGTATCAATGTCTTCGTAAAGATGTGTGGAAATAGATTATTCATAATGGCAATCTCAAAAATGTTTGTCATCATAAAAAATCCAAGATGGCGGCCAAAAATCTGATTTCAAGAGTTTTAAGTTATATTCTCCTAAGTAAAAGTTGTTGGAATTGGATAAATCTTTCGGATATTGTAGTATGATTCTTTTAAAGCTTCCAGATCGCTGAATTGATCCGATATCCTCGACATTATTAGAATTACAGACGATTTCTTGAAAATCGACAATTTTAGGAATTACAGACGACATTCGACAAAATTAGGAACCCGTGTAACTCGAGTTACACTCGAGTCATGATCATGACTCCTTGAAGGTACAGACGCGGAAGTGATCTTGATGTGCAGAAAGAGAATATGACAATTTGAAAAAAAAATCATTAATTTAGAGATATTGGATCAATTTAGCCATCTGGGGGCTCCAAAATAATCTTACTGCAATATTCAAATGAATTTTTCGATTACAACTTATACTATGGTAATTATAACTCTTAAAATCCGATTTTTTGGAGACAAAACTTTAATTTTCACTCTGTGAAGAATGTCTCTACAGTGACACACTAATATTATTGGCAAAGTGTTGTAGAATATTTCCAAAGCTTCAAAATAACTACAAGTTGAAGACTGGAAGTCCATCTTCTATGACTGGGGCGTCAACGGAAAAAGAGAGAAATATATTTCACACTGCTTTTGTTTAACAATGTTGAAATAAATTTAGAAATACCGTAATTATTCATTTACATTCATTTAGACAGAGATGGACTGTCATAACTGTGCCATGAAATCTTCTCTTGCCATCTGGAGTGTACACTGAGAAATCGAGATTATTTCTCGATTATTATTTCTGAATATTTTTTATAAACTGCTCTTGTGAAATTACCAAATCCAAATTATCATTCACAAGTAATGTGTTCAATTATTTAGAAATTGAATTCTTGGCCTAATGGAATCGATAATCTACGAAAATTCCATGATGTTAGTTTATCATCATGTTGGAATGTGATTTAAGTTTTGCTTTGTAGGCCTATGCAACGCTTTGTAATATTTTTTCGTTGAGGCTGCAGGCCAAAGTAATGGACCCACAGTACTAAACGCGTCATCAATTTGGAGTTTGAGTATTGTTGAATACTTCAGTATTGTTGTATTGAGGTTGAAATGTTTTTGCTAAAAAATCATTTCATAGCATAGTAGGATATTTTCGCTGCTCAAAAAATTAAGTTTTCCAGGCTTATGAAGTTCAACTACTCATGGAATAAGTATTAAAAAAATGGATTCATTTATTAAATGTTGTTTTTAAGTGAATTTTGAACACTCTGAGGGAAGAATCAATTCGATATTGAATTGAATTTCATTGTTTCCGAAAAAAATACAATGTAGCATACAAATGTAAAAAACACATGTACTTAAAATAACAAACTTAAAAAATAAAATAATAGAAACCACGCTCACATGAACCTAAAAGGTTTGTTCGTGAGTCGTGAGTTGAATTGTAAATTAAATATTGAAATGAAAGAAAGGAGTTCTGAATTTTTAGCCGACTATAAACAAAATAAAACATCTTATAATAGAAAGTAATTATTAAAAGAAGAATTACTGTTTAAAAGACATATTGAAATTATGTGATTGTTTATAGAGAAAAAAAATGAAACAATAATAAACAGGGCACTCATACCATCACGTACACACAGGAGGGGCACAAGCACTCACACATACACACACAAACACAGCACACTCACACAACACACACACCAACACGCACATAGCACATAGTACAGTACTATGAATGCAAGGATGAGCACTTTCATAAGTACAACGATCTGAGGAGACTGGAGCAATCGTCATCGTTTAAAGTGGCTAACCACGATTGGATTGCTCTCTTATAAACTTGAATGGAGCAGTTGCCAGGTCGACTGATGCTAGGAGGCGCATTACGAATTAATACATGTATTAAATATGTTACATTCCTGTCACATGCAACCCGAGAACTACGTTCAAGCCCTGACTGATGTAGTAGAGAGCCTCTTGTAGGGTAAAGATGAGAAGTGCAATTATTGAAATGAATTTTATTTTTGAAAGCAAAGGAAAGTGCGGATTTAATAAAAAGTTTTTTTTATAGTGAGAACATTGAAAAGGAGAAAAAGACGATTAGAAGAGTATGTTCTAGCCAGGCCCAACCCGGCCTTAATTATGGCTTTTTGACTTATTGCAAGTTCTTTAATCAAAGTATCAAATGCACCTCCCCAGGCAATAATTCCGTAAGACAAAATTGATTGCACATACGCGTGATAAACTGTTCTCATTTCATTAATATTGAGAATTCCCTGTAGTTTTGAGAATACATACATAAGTTTACGAAGTTTTTTCTTGAGGTAGAATATATGAGGAGACCATGTCAGACTATTGTCTATTATTCTACCAAGGTATTTAAATTCGTTTACTGACTCAATGATTTGACAATTACAATTCACATTCCACGCTTCGCCGCACGTATGTAATTTTAGACAGAGATTTGCCGGAGGGGCTCTGGTTTTGTGGAGAAAAATTTGAAGAATTTTTGTTTTATTTGTGTTCATGCTCAAAATATTAGTATCGAACCATTTTTTAAGTTTAATGATGTCATGGGAGGCCGCCCGGTAAACGTCTTCCCTGCTGTCAGCTTCAAAATATACAGCTGTATCATCAACGAATAGGAGCATATTTCCTGTAATGTTACATTTGGTGATATCGTTGATATATAGAAGGATTAAAATCGGGCCCAAGGTACTTCCCTGTACCACTCCATACTCAATATCACGAATATCACTATTCACTCCCCCAGTGTCACTGGACCTGTTATTGTCACTGATTGCGTTATCAAGAGAGCCATTTGTATTGGAAGAGCGGTGAAGATCAGGGATGTTCACCACCTGCCTGCGACCCGTCAAATAATTCTCGATCCAACTGTAGGAAATTCCCGAGATACCCATGAATTTTAATTTTTCTAATAAAATTCTACGATCAATTGAATCAAAGGCTTTCGCCAAATCAACGAATAACAAAAGAATATATTTATTTTTGTTTTTCCATGTAATGTGAATTGTAGGAATAATTCTACGTTGATTTGTCACTGTTCTCGTTTGAATAACTATTCATTAATTTGTAACTATTATCTTTTGATTAATTATGATTGATCAAAGTTTGACTCGCGAAAACTCCGGTACTCCTAGCGTGCGAGGAGTTTGGTTGTCAGGTTCGGTGACGACTACCAAGCTCCTTGCACGCTAGCTAGTCTCCCCGACAGTAAATCCCCTGGTTAGAGGGACCGATGCTGGTTCAGAGTTAGAGTTAGATACTGGTTCAGAGGGACTAGTTGTCGGGACCGTAGACAACTAAGCTCCTCGGACGCTGACAACAACCAAGATCCCTGTCAGTAAAGCTCCTTTCTCAGGAGCTCAGTTGACGCCGTCAGTAAATCCCCTCGAAAGTGGTTTTAAAAGGAGCTTTACTGTTGGGGAGCTTAGTTGGCGCGTTCCCGATTGTTCCATGACATATGTTCATCTATCACTAATCCCAGGAATTTTCTGATATTCTTTTGCCCTAAACTTTGAAATATAAACCTTGAAATTTTATATCTGGACATGAATCATTTCTGCTCTGGTTTGTTGAGAATGGGACCACTACCGATTTTTTTGGATTCAGGAAAGATTTCAACTATTCAGAAAATTATTGATGGCTGCTAGACCATTGGCTGATATTTGCTCCACCTCCTGTACTGACTTACCCGAAAAAGTAATATTAGTGTCATCCGCATATAGACAAACAGTTGCCTGTTCATGGATAACCTAAGGTAAAACCTTAATGTGGCAGAGAAATAATAAAGGGCCTAAAATTGAACGTTGCGGAATGCCATATCGAAGACTTTTGAGATCAGATCGATATCTTATTTTATAGTTGATTGAGGAAGTCTCATCTATCCTCTATTTCAACATATTGCTGTTTCCCCTTCAAGTATGATGCAAACCACGATAGCTCTCCCCCCAGCACTCCAATGCCCTTGAGTGACTCTAGCGAAGCATCATGATGAAAACTATCAGAAGCACTTGTGAGATCCAGGAATGTAACCATCACCTTATCACCTTTATCCATCCCTTTTATAACTGAGACAATGAAATCCACTCCCGCCGTGATAGTTAATTTATTTGACCGAAACTCATACTGCTCTCTGTCCAGCATGTTGTTGGTTTCTAAATACCTCACAAGCTGATATACACCACCCGTTCCATTATTTTTAAAAATACTATGTACTGAAATCGGTCTGAAGCACTCAGGATCTTTAGCATTGCCTTTTTTAAATATTGGATGACTCTGGCTATTTTTAGAGAATTGGGGAAGTGACCCGATATAAGAGAAGAATTTATTATATGAGTCAATGGCTCAATTATTGTTGGTAAACATGTTTATAACTGCCATTGGAATATCATCTGGCCCAGAAGAGAATTTACTTTCAAATGTCATAATAACTTCGTCATATGGCAAAACTTGTGTGAACTGAATCTCAAGGAAGAAATAGCGATTCTTTTTTAAATCATGATTAATAAACAAACAGAGGTCTAGAGCAGTTTGAAATATTAGCAACTACAAGGCTTTCAACTGCCTCTGTGGAAAAATATTGAAAACATTACATATGTTGTAAGGATGTGTAACAAGATGCCCATCATCCATAATACTGCCAATATTAGAACATTAATATTAAAATAGTATTTGAAGATTGAAATGAAAGCATCATATTTCTCATCTACCACAGATTGATAGACTCTATCCAATTAATCTGGAGCAAATCTTTGGAAATCATTTTGAGATTACCATCATCAAACTTACGGCTAAGTTTTATTTTTCTGTCTTTTAATATTTGAAATTTCAAATAGCTGAGCGTCATGGTCAGAAATGTTGGTGATAACACCAGATACTTATACATTATTCTTATTCATATTGGTCATACAAATTGTCTATTGCCAGTTAAAGAAGATTTGGTATTCTCGTGTGCAAAATCAATCTTTAGTGTCATATAAACATTTTTGAACTTATGATACGTGGCATTTTGTCTCAAAAACATTGATATTTATATCACCCACCAATACAACATTCTTATAGATCCTGCATAAAATTTCAAGTAACTTATCTAAAAAACTGATCTAATAAGCAATGCTGTGGTGTCCTATATAAACAGCCAGGACAAAGGAGAAATGATTGGCAATAGAGAATTCTGTAACACAGCACTCAAATTCTTTCTCCTTATATTAGTGATTGAATGTATTGCTGGTAGGTTTATGCTTCTACTTATCAAATCTCTCTCCTTATTCATGGAAATCACTACTCCTCCCCCCACATTATTGACTCTACAAAATTTGGAAATTAACTTATAATCGGGTATATTCAACAAAGCTGATTCAGCTTCAGACAACTTATGCTCAGAAATCGCTAGTGGGCCTATATCTGGTTTGATCTTTTCCAGGTTAATTTTTAGTAGATGTAGCCGTGATGGCAAATGCTGAACATTCTGATGCATTATTACAATTTTATCATCTTCAATTGTTAAGATTGAGATTTTTGTCATTAAGTTTATTTTTTCAGGAAGTGTAAACATGGGGTTATAGTGAGGTCCACGTTATAATGGCAGTGTGTGATTTGCAATATTGTGTTGCTATCTTTGTCTATCGTTCAACAAAGTAGATGGCGCTATCTCTTTCACGCATTGCGATGACGTTTCCACATGTGCGCATTGCCACATCGTTTATCAACAATGTAGAAATTCAACTAATCGACAAAATTAAATCTTAATCATGAAAATTCATTATCACATCTTTAAAAAATATATTTTATCGACAAATAAAATATGATTAACTATTTTCAACAATAATGGACAGTTAAATTCATCAGATATACCAGTATCAGCTGTTTGGGTGGCAAGGCTGAGATCTGGCAACCCTTCTCTCCTATCTTCCTACACTACTATTATAACGTGGACCTCACTATAGCATTCACCAAACGTGTGGAATAGCCAAGTCAACAATCCTTGCATTCTCGGACACTTTCGCATTGCCTTTAATAATTATTGGCGAGGGTGGGAAATCTATGTTGAAAAATTAATGCCATCAGTTAGAGAGTTTCTACTCGAACAGATAGAAATGTCTTCACTACATTGTCTAAACTGCAATGGTATTGGCTGTGCAGGTGTCTCTGTTGTGCAGGTGTCACTGAGTCCCGAAGCGATCTTTAGTATGGTGTTCACAACATATTTTTTACCCGGATGGCTCAGGTGAAGACCATGCGATGTATGCGATCGTCGCCCCAAAGAACCCAAGTCCGAGAAGTAAACATGAGAGAAATATTTACATATTTGTTTCAAACGAGTATTGGTTCTAGCAATCTCCTTATTCACACATGACCATGGAGGTAGATCATGTCGGTGCGGAATTGAAAAGATTAAAGCATTTGTGTGCTGCAGGTCCATGATTCTCCGTTTGCACGATTGGATGAAGCTATCAGCTTCATTGCAAGCCACATCATTAAATTATAGAAAAATGTTACAGATGAAACTTGTAGGCTGATTTGTAAGCTTCAATTCTGTACCACACAAAAGTTTTCGAAAGACGCATATTTTTCGAGAATATGCAAGAAAAAAACAAATATGGTACTTTCAAACCACCCCCAACCCCTTAGCACAGGGGGTAGGGGTAAGGAATTTTGATATGTTTACCCCCCTACTAACCTTAAAAGAGCTACGGGGTCAATAATTGTGTCCTAACTTTTCCCTCTTTAATCTATCATTGACTAGACTATAAAAGTACTTAAGACTGTGAGTGAGTGAGCTAGAACAGTCTCAAAGAATGATGATTTATTGAATTCATTAATGTAAAATGTGGCTGAGATTGATCAATAGGAAAATAGAATGATGATTTATTGATTATATTAATGTAAAATATGAGTGAGATTGATCAATTTCAATTATTTATAGGTAGATCAATTTTATAAATTCCCAAAATTTCTTTGCCTCGTAAATATTCCAAATCATAAGTTCCTTCCCACTGGGAATATTGCCGATCCACATCACTACCTCCACTATATTTTCGCAGTTTACTCCACTGCAATTTTTGCTGATGGGTGAACATGTCATGGATGGATGCTGTACATGTCCTACTGCATCAAGTCTTATGTTGGCAGGACACAATGTGCAGAAGAGACTCTGGTGCAGGCTGCTATGATATTAGTGAAGACTGAAGAACACTACCATCACAAATCACAACACACCACCAAGAATAGTGTATAGAATAGCTATATACCATCCTTGCACACAGACCACCCTCGTTGGACATGTTTTGACTTGCTGCCAAGATTGAATGCAAGGTGAGGTAGCTGCAGTTCCCGCAGACTTCTATGTGAGGGGAAGGGTCACGTGGCTGTTCCCCTTCAACATGCGTTGGGGCTCAAAAGGGTTTCAAGAGGCTCCGTTTAGGTTCTTCTCGTCCATCCCCACGTCACTACCACTTAACTACTACACTACCTTTCCCAAGAATGGACATTCACATTATGTTCAAACTTTACTTTTTCATTTAGATAAACATTTATATATAGTATTGCAAACGATTGCTTGAAATAGCATAATAGCTATTGTTGTGAATTTTGCATAAATTTCATCACCATTTCGTTGAATAACTTCTAGAAGTTTGTATAACTTTCTGAGTAATTCAAAGGAAAGAAAACTTCTATTTCACTTATTATTGCAATCTAGAATCTAAGCATACATACCATGTTATCTATTTTAATAAATTAATCTAATCTGATCTTCAACCACACACCTCATCCCTTTTCTGCCATCTTCCTCTGGGAACACTAAATGACAACTGACTTGGCTCCCTTACAACAAATAGGCCTAACTACTTCTCATTTTTCATTCATTATGAGCTAGTAAGATTGTCACTAACCTTATGAACATCATAGTAACCCCATTATCACGATCAATTAACATAGACAACTTTATTAAAAAGAAATGAAAATGAAAAAACGTGAATTCATCAATTTCTCGCAAGATAGAAAATCCATTAATTTTTCTACGAACTACAACTCGCTTCATATTGGAGATAGAAACACGTTTATGGGATGTATTGTAGAGAATTAAATGCTCTTCAAAAAATATTAAGTAAAAATATTGATAGAACAATATTGGTTTTGGAGAAATCTTGAAAAAACTGAAGAGAGTACGAAATCTCATGGTTTTCAGGCTGCCAAAAGTTATGCCCTCCGAAATTTTGGTGAGAACCCTACATTACTCATACTAGTACCCAAATAGACCTATTATAACAATGAAATCAATTACCTTAATTTTTGTTTGGTTGGGGCGAATTATAATGACTATTTGACTGGGCTATTCATCTTACTTAAACTTTGTATCACAAATCGAATATAAATCTTTTCTAGTTATCAAAAGTATAATATATTTATTAAACAAAAATGAAAATAGGCCTATAACTATACTCGTTAGATGAAGAGTATGTATGCGAAATTTCAAGTTAATGAGTACAGTAGTTCAGAAAAAAATCATTACTTTTATCCTTATGATTCCAATGTTATTCTTTTGATACGGTCGATTTCCTTGATATGATTCAGATCATAATACTCATTGATATAAATTATTTTTCACACGATACATTGTAATCACTCTACAGTAGTAAAATATTCCAATTTATTTTTTCAGTTGTGCTCAATAATATATCACTCATGTTATAAGAGGAGAAGAGCCTAAAGCTACTGTATTAATATTCATATGACAATAAATTGCTTGTTTTATCTACTCCATATATTGGTTTGGAATGTTCACCAACATTAAAGGGGTAATGGGCATGAGCTTGAGATATCTAGGCCTATGCTATTTCTTTGACAGCTTCTATGGCAAGACAAGATAACTATAAACCAACTATAACTCTATACTCCAATTTTTTAGAATGACTGTTATTATCATGTGTTCATGAAGATTGAATCGAATTCAAAGCATGTTCACAGAAGGTGATAATTTTCATGTTCTAGACTAGAAGAATATTTCAATATTTATAAGCATAAATTTTTATCAGATTCCAATCGATGATCAAAATTTTGATTCAATCTGTTTTCAGAGGCATCTGGAATGGACCATAACCTTTCCGTGAACTGATCCAACTTTGGAGCAGCCAAGTAGTAACTCGTTACTCCGAGATGTCATCCGTACATTCCAGCTAAAGAAGAAGTGATAATGTTGTGCCTTATTGATATGTATGAGCTCTGCATATTGAAAACTAATTTTATGTAGGCTATTTGATAGTATTATTCTCAATATGCATGTCAAAAATCCATTGTCTTCCATTTTGAGATAGGTACTGTTAAATTATATCTTATTACCTATTTTTTATCAGCAGTGTTCATAAATGATAGTTATGAATATCATAAACGATAGTTGATACATAGTAAATGCATGAACATTTAAAATGGCATAAGTGGAACTTGTTCACCACCAGTGAGTGCAATTCAGAAACACAAAAATATTATAAATAAGAAGCAAAACCCATAGTGATCATACTCGTACATGGAACGAATCGTAGCGGAATATCAAGAATGAAGGTATGCTGACAACAAGCAAACTGATTATAAACTATGTACTAGATAATGTTATTAGAATGATCATTTCACACACTAAAATTATATTGAAATAAAGTCTAGCTCTTTACACACTCATCCATTTGATTACTGAGTTTCCTCAAAATGCTAGAAGTTTATGAAGTTATATGGGACTATGTTAGCAAAGTATACCATGAAGTAAGTATTTTTAGTTAATCTTGTAGAGTTTCGAGTATAAAGATTGAGTGCAGACGGACGAAGCTTGTGTAAGGTTCAATGTGTGTAGGCCTATTGGGTTGTATATGTAATATAGATTCATCAAGTTAATATCAATATCTTCATGATATTTTGATATTAAAAAACCATTATAATTATTATTCATCATTTAGGCTATATTAAAAATCCATAATTGTCGGTACAAAGAAAAATGTATACGGACCAAACGTCAAGTGTACATTCTGTTTTCGATTTCTTGTGTACTATTAATTTTGTGATGAAAGTTCTCGCACTAAATGACATATCTACCATAACAGATTTTTCCATTTTAACTGCCAAATGAGTTACCGATATTCTTTTTATCCATGTTGTGGTAATAATTATTTATGAGTTATAATTTATTATAGTTTGTCATTCTAAAGAGGGGTCCAAAAAATGTATACACTATTTTTTGACAGTGAATATCTTTATTTTGAACATTATTTACACACGTAAAATAATTACCTCATATTTTCATCCAATCTTTTAAAATAATAATGTACTTTTAGACCACATATAATACCTCATATTCCAATTTCAGGGTGGCACCCATTTTAAAATAAAAAATTATTCATTCCCGTTTCCAGAGTAAAATTTCAAATTTTCCAGGTAGAGTATCTACGGTACTTGAGGAACAAGATACTTTCGTAAAGAATTTATTATGGAAATTCTCAATTTGATCTTCCATGACGAATTGCGAATAGCGTATTTAAATTTCCAAATATTTTGATATATTAATAAGCCTCACAGGCTCTGCCCATGTGAGGAACCTTCTTCAAGTTTTGTATATGTATATATTGTCTGTACTTTCTGAGAAGAAAAATGAAGATAATTTCAATTCTATTTCAATTTTTGACACTGCAGTCTATTTTTTGTGAGTAATTAGTATGTTTTTTTTAACTACTCATGTGCGTGGAGTGCTTTCGGACAGGGTCCATTTTCAACACTCAGTGAGTAGTTGAAAAACGAAAAATTCCCACAAAAATAGATTACAGTGTAAAAGTTATCAATACATTTGAAAATTTATTATGTATTGTGAGTCATACTTTTCCTAATGAAGACAAATGTGTGTACATTACCATAGCCGATTCCGGCTGTTGGTGATTCATCAAACCTTGACGAAAGTCTCATTCCAAAGAGAATCAAGCCATCAAAATACTTAATTTTAAAATGTAATTCATTTATATCATGACTAAAGACATTAAAAATTATAATTTCTATCCATCAAGTGTTTTTTTATTTGAGTTTATTGTAAATGTACACTTAATTACTAAATTTATGAAATTTATTTATTCCCGGTTTGTGAAATCATCAGGAATTCAAGGTTTTCCCGGTAGTTTATTGTTCAAAGTTAGCATGTAATTCTATTTATTGTATTTTATTATTTGTAGCACCTGCTGTGATATCTATTCAGGTTTAGCGGGGCCAATTTTGTAATGCACTTTATTGAATAAGATGATTGATTGACTTACAATAAAATGTGTTGACGGAACAGTAAAATCTGAATGCGAAGTAATATTCATATAATATTTATAGCTGTACGTTCTGTTAACTTTCCCTGTCAATGAAGTGAATACATTTTTGTACCCCTCAGTATTTATTTGCTTATTTATTGCTTACCCTGGTTGGGCTGTTTACGGTTTCCCTTTGCACGAGGCTGCTGCCTCTCCCTTTCCACTGGTTCATCATAGAAGTCATAGTGACCGTCATCAGGCCATCATCATCATCATCATAGTAGTAGTAAGTAAAGAGGCCGACGCCGCCGGTAAGCTCCCGCAGGCCGTCCACCTCCACGTGTCCTGAATGGTCGGTGACCATGGATGGGGCCGTTTCTGGTGCACCGTTGCTTGGAGGCGGTGCTTCGGTCGTGGTCGTGCTTGTTGTGGTGGGTCGCGCTGTTGTTGGCGGTGGACTCGTTGTGGCTGCTTTATATAAAGCTTCGTTCCTGCTAAGGAACATTTTTAAAATGATTTTTTTTTAAATACTTCAAAAAGAGCTAAAATATATATTTTTTCAAGTTTCATAATGGCTTGATACTGGATGGAATTGAAACTCTCGATGAACCTGTCAATTTTACTAAAAATCAGGTCTTTCAAAATTTAGTGAAATACAAACTACGAAAAGTTAAGATACGTAATTATTTGAAAATAAGTGCCGAATCTTTGTGGAAATTTCGGAGAACAATTTTGAAAAAGATGTTTTAGAATTTGTCAATGAATATTTGGTTTCGAATGCTAAATATTGTCTGTATTTTAAGAATGATTTCCATGAGATATTTACCGTAGTAGTTGCTACTCATTTCAAAAATATGCAACTTAACCCAGTTCATTGTACAGATAAATTGATTGATGTTACAAATGGAGAAGTAATACAAGATATCATGTTAGGTATCACAAGATATCATAAGATAACTATCATGTAGGAAACACATCACCATCACGTGGAATCCAAGCAAATTAGAAGAAAATATTATCGGCTAAATGTCCGAAAACGAACAGAAAATTATATTAACATATGTGGACATGTTTTAACATGTTTAATGCTGATTTGAAAATTTTATTCTCCACTTGAAAATTTGAATAGCTATCATGAAATGTCACAAAATATGTTTGGAATAATATTATGTTAAGTTCAATGACCGACTTTGTAACAGACAGTAGTAGTAAGCTGAGAGAAGCAATCAATTATCTCAAATTTATCATCACACAAGAACTGTTATTGAAGAAAAACTTGAAATAATCCTTATCAACAATGAAAACGTCAAACAAAACAAAAGAGGTTTGATGAATGGCCTAGGTCCTATTGTAAAATTTGTTACTGATGGTAATTTAGACGCATATTATGGACAAAAATATGATAAATTAATTTCTAAATTGTATAACAACCAAGATAATTTGATTATCCAAGTTGCTAACCACTATTCCGTTGATCAAAACATTATTGTCAAATTTAATAGGACTATCAAAATTAAACGAAAACTTTGAAGAAATGAAACAAAAATTCATGTTACTAAAAATGATTTGTAGAATTGGAAATATACAATACATTTTGAATCAACTGCTTGTAATATAATGCTAAGTAATTTCAAGACATTGAAAACTCGATTCCATTCTGCAAAGTATGCGTTCTTCATCCTAGCATTATTATCTACTGAAGTATTGTTTAACAAACTTTTGAAGGTGTCGAAATAATAAGTAGCTTATTTCTAAAAAATAATATCTATGGAATCGTCGCAACACTATGTACAATGCGACATGATGCTGCAGTACTCACATTAAATCGCCAGTCTCTCTGTGGAATACCATCAGCAAAAAATCTGAGAGCAATCAGCACTTCTCTTCAATTTTAAATTTGGACACCGTACTGGCCGACTTGAGGTATTGTTCGTAATAATCCAAATATCAAGATAATCCATTATTCACTAAATTAAAAGACCTAGAAAATGTCAAAATTGATGACATTGAAAACCGCAAAACAGTGACTCAACCGACTACTGACAATCACAATACTGTTCCAGCGCCCTCCTCATCATCTACGGAGTAGGCCTAACTCCAGCAACATCTGTACAAATTAAGAATGTAACAATCAGTACAGGAATATTGTTCCAATTCACCTAGGTTAATCTAAGTTAAAATATAGTGCTAGTTTCAAAGAACTGTCAGTCATTAAAGCATTTTTCTACATTTCTCAAGCAAATTTAGTGTTTACAAGTAAGTGTTTCTTCCATGGTTCCAATTTCCTTAAATAACACAATATTATTCGTTACAAGTGGTAATTGAGTGGAATATTCCTAATTAATTTATTAATTCAAGTCATCTGAATCCAATATTTATAGTTTCCATGTTTATTTTGGACTAAAATTTTATAAAAAAAATTACAAGAGTTGTAAAACTCTAACCTTATCTTAGAATGTGTAATCACCTATAAATTTGGAAGAAAAATAGCACAGAACTACCTAATTATTTTATTTATCAATGCTCTAACATGAGTGTCATTTGAATCGTAAATAAATAAATAGATAAGTACTCATGGTTTTGTACAAATTATGCTGATTTGAAAATTTTATTTTCCACTTGAAAATTTGAATAGCTATCATGAAAATGTCACAAAATATGTTTGGAATAATATTATGTTACGTTCAATGACCGACTTTGTAACAGACAGTAGTAGTAAGCTGAGAGAAGCAATCAATTATCTCAAATTTATCATCACACAAGAACTGTTATTGAAGAAAAACTTGAAATAATCCTTATCAACAATGAAAACGTCAAACAAAACAAAAGAGGTTTGATGAATGGCCTAGGTCCTATTGTAAAATTTGTTACTGATGGTAATTTAGACGCATATTATGGACAAAAATATGATAAATTAATTTCTAAATTGTATAACAACCAAGATAATTTGATTATCCAAGTCGCTAACCACTATTCCGTTGGTCAAAACATTATTGTCAAATTTAATAGGACTATCAAAATGTAAACGAAAACTTTGAAGAAATGAAACAAAAATTCATGTTACTAAAAAATGATTTTGTAGAATTGGGAAGAATACAATACATTTTGAATCAACCGCTTGTAATATAATGCTAAGTATAGTTCAAGATATTGAAAACTTGATTCCATTCTGCAAAGTATGCGTTCTTCATCCTAGCATTATTATCTACTAAAGTATTGTTTAACAAACTTTTGAAGGTGTCGAAATATAATAAGTAGCTTACAATAGAGATTAAATTTGATGAGATGTTAGAGATAGAAAAATTAGTAGACCTGAATTGTAAGTTTATTAATATTCAGATAATTCATTTTCTTGAATTTTAAATCGTGGGAGAAATAACTATATTTATACAAAATAATATTTATTGAAATCTATTGGAAATCTGGAAAATTTTAAAATAGAATGTTTAAATTAGAATTGTGAATTGATAGTAGATAACTAATACCTATGCTCATCTGAAAACATATCCCATCAACAATTACCCTGCGAAGCAGCGATCATCTCGACCGACACAACGGACAACTGTGAATTCACCGCTGTCCAAATCGAAGAGAATCTCTTAAATGGATCCCCGAAATGCAGCAACACCTGGCAGTTTTACCAAAAAAGAGACTTTCAACATCGAGAGTAAAACTGAAACAGCCGTGACAACACTTCAAGGAATCTACCTTATCAACACAGCTTAAGGAAGAATATACTATCAAGAAACCCTCTCCTTCACTCATCTCAACTTACAGGACACCCGAAATTCTTAGAAAACATAAAATTCGAACTTCAAGATCATCAACTTACAGACTTCCAAATTAACATTCAAAATTTGACTTAATTCGATACCAAAAAAATTTAATCAATTATTCGAAAACCGTATTTCACACGACAGACTTGAACGCCTTCACTGTGACATTTGTGCTGTGAACAAAAACTTGAAAGAAAAGATCCTTCTTCTAGAACTTGGCAACCTACCCCCGAAGTTCTCTATAGGGATGGAGGAGTTATATTGTGAGAATCTGCAACAGTCATCAACTTATAGACAGTATTTCGGCAAACCAAGTAGACATCTCAGCTCTCAGTTCCCACGACTGGAGATGTTCAGTCCTGCTCAGACCCGCTCAGACCATCGTAGCGAACAGTACTCAGTAATTTTTCTTCAAATTATTAATACACATGTATAATCGATTATTGGAAGTTTATAATTTGCGTGCCAATAAATAGGTTTTTGTATATCTAGAGTGAAAAGTATTGATTTTTCTCCCTGAGGGGAAAGTTTGATTGAGTTGAACAATTATTACCCTGAGGGAGAAAAGCATTTTCCACTCGTGATGTACACAACATTTTTCCTCCACCTACATTTATAGAAACTGCAAATCAGATAATTTTATATAACTCACGATATTGGTGACAATTTTTTCTTTTACAACATAACATTAAAATCTAAGAACTAAAAACCGGTCGTAAGGCTGGCACTTCCGATTGCGCTATCTATCGGCAAAAGTTGTAAAAATTATCAGCTGGCCGACTATCAACAAATGCTGCCTACAGTTCGCGCGTTTCAGATTTCAATCGCAGATGAAAAATATTGTTGGCTGGTATTTTGAATAGAATAAAATATTTAAAAATATGTATTCATGTTTATCGTCTACTAATATCAAGTATGTAATATCATACAAACATATATTTCATGAGTTGGTAAAATTTCTGGTTGAGGTATTGAATTCAGTTAGCTCAATGACAGACAACTCTATTATGTTTCCTCATCTGAGCTTCGAACTCCAGCCTATTTCCAATGTGAGTTTATAAAATAGAGATACTTTCGATATTATTTTATGGAGTTACTTTTACTCCCTAGGAAGTTTTTCTGTTTTTTAGTCCCGAGAGCGAAAAAGTGAGACTTGAGTATTATGTTTCAGGGAGTAAAGTAAGTACTTGAAGGGCAGGTCACACCGAGCTCGCGTCCGCGGCGGTAGCGAAGTCAAAAAACTCGCCTTCCATGTTATTAAGTTGTGCAGGTCACACCGAGCTCGCTACCGCGGAGGTAGTACCTCGGCGGTAGTTTCACTTCGCGAACCAGGCGAACTTTTGAAACGTCTCCTAGTGGGAGTACCGCTAGCGGTAGTGAGCTCGGTCTGACGTGGCCAATCTAATAACATGGAAAGCGAACTCCAGAACTTCGCCATCGGTAGCGCATGCGCAGAATACCGAGACCCACACGTGACAATGACTCATTTGCATGCCTAACAGCAATGCAACATTTTGGAGCGATTGCTGAGATCGGGTCTGGCTAACCCCGGCGCAACGTTGGTCAAGCGCAACTTTGGTCTCGGCTAAAAAATCGGTTTGCTGAGATCGAGTTTAGCCGCCGGTCATCTCTTGGTCGAGAGCAACTTTGATCCGCGGGTTTAGCCAGACCGACGCTCAAGTTTAGCCAGACCGAGGCGCAACTGGAGGAATCCACGGGGAATTATTGTCGCAATGTTGGCAACAGCCATCTCGAATGCTACTTTGGCTCTCACACGCTGTCTTTGCATATTGCTTTTGCACTCTCTCACTCACACTCACTCTCCCATCATTCGTTTCTTTCTTGTTTTTTCTTCTTCCCCCCCCCCCTCTCTCTCTTTCTCTCTCTCTCTCTCTCTCTCTCAATGAAATTAACGTTTTTGGTAGAGAGTTAGTGGGAAGGATATTTTTAATATTCTTTCCGAAGAATGGACATTGATATGTCCAAAGCTCCGCCAATTTATGTAAATGCATAACAATATAATTATTACTATAGTTATTACAAATTGCTTTTTTCATATACAGCGAATACTTCAGAAAGATCTTTTCGAAGTAAGTCAGTTTTGTTTTCACCATCTTTAACAATTGAAAGTTCAATATAACATGTATTGATAATTGTTCATTCAGTTTCATGCATGAATATCAATAGATCATGACTGTATGTAAATCAGTTCATGTGATTGAAACGTAGTTCCCTTAACCAATGCTCCAGCACTTTTTTTAGTATGGTACCCACAAAATGTCCCAGTTATGATTAAAGAGTAGTTTCCACCGGGGACAGGAGGATATACAAATCTCCAGTAATATCTGAAAACATGGATATATCCCTCCCCCCAATATATTTTTTGCACTTGAGTAAAAATCATGAAAATCGTAGGTTTGAATCTATAGCTTTGAAACTATTTTTTGAAACAATTGATTGACTAATAAAATTATATTTCCATTCTATTTGTTATATGAACTGAAATATCATAGGCCTGTGATATATTATTCTCTATAGTAAAGTAGATATATAGAGATATATCTATAAACTATAGATATATTATTCTCTAAAGTAAATAATGATTAGCCAACTGAACATAAAGAAACTTCATTATTAGGATGTAGTTTTTCAAGTAGAAATTGCTTGAAATCACACCAAATTGAGGGTATTTTTCTAAAATTTTCCGGGGGAGGCCCCCCGGACCCCTTTCTCAAAGACGAACCCCAATTTGACATTAGTTTTTGATAAAATCGAAACAATAGCAAGTTAATAGCTTAATCCCGAACTTAAACCTGCCTCCTAGCAGGTCTAAGTTGGAGTCTAAAATCATCATTTTTGCTCCTGAGATTATCACATTTTAGCCTGTTCCCGATCTCAGCAATCCACCGAGATTATCTTTTAAACACGAGTTGATCTACGCTTGAACTCAGCAATCCAGCGAGATTAGTTTTTAGCCTAGACTGGAACTCAGCAAACCGATTTTTAGACCGCAGGTTTTTCCCTGCGATAATTGCCGGTCGGCCAACTTTTGCGCTCGAGCGTGGTTAATCCCGATCTCAGCAAACCGTTTCTACCACAACTTAACAAAAAGACTGCAAAAAAACAGCACTACTGGATGACTAACTTTCTTCAACTAACACTTTCGTCAACAGAGAAGTTTGGGGACCTAGAATTCACCTATCTATTCACCTTCTTCTTTTTCAACTTTGGGATTGTGTAAATTGTAAAACACTCGTTTATCCACCATTAATAGCAATTATAATGAAAATGAATGACAATAAATGATAATTATATAGCTATAATTATTCAATAAGTTCTACAAAGAATGAAAAGAGATTGAACATACGATCAGAGAAGTCAGAAGTGAGTATGTGAAACACAACCCAATTATTAAAGTAACTAAGAAACATATTATAGTTAGGTGATTTAAATTAATGAATATACAAAAAAGTTGACAACAGCAACAAAAAAATTACAGAAATGGGAATTATGAATATGAGATAAAAATTATTAACAAATAGCTTCTTACAATACTAATACTCAAGTTACTGTTGTTTTTGAGAATGCAAGGTTTGACATAATACATGTTATTATATTGAAATAGAATCATTATTATTTTGTAGTACCCTACAAAAACTTTTTGTTTGTCACCCTATTATTGAATAGGGTGAATTACCAATCAAGTTGAAGCCTGGTCCTGACGATGATGTTTTGACAACAAAAGTTGAAGTTGCAATCAGCCTTTGTTGTGTCGGGATCTAGTTACAAAATGTTATCAGTGTGCACCAGACCCCCACCCAACAAATGCCAATCGCCAGTCATTCAAAAGCACTCCGCTGATGTCCATTCCATGATATGCTCGGCGTCCGTTTGCTGGCTTTTAACAATAAATACTTACACTAACAAAAATATATCAACTAGCAGGGCACCCGTGCTTCGCTACGGGAATTAAATGATAAAATTATTTTTGTGAAACATTTATAATCTAAATCCTACCAAAATTGTTATAATCGTTTTTGAGATAAGGCCACAACTTGACATGAAAATTATCAAGTCGAATCATTCAAATAATTAATTGATGTGTTGGAAGTGCTCTGTAGAAGAGTAGTCTAATTGCAGCGAATTTTGTAGGATATAAGGCGATATATGTAGGAGATAAGTCACCCTCAACTCTATTCATTGGCAATTAATATTTCTCGTTGACAGTTATCAAATTAGCAGTGATCATGTTATTTTTGCTTTGACAATTGAAGATTAAATTCCAAAATTAGGTTGATTCGGAATTTGATGAATCTGGTATCCATGGATCTCTTGCTTATTCTGGAATTTTTGGCATAGCCTGTCGCTTACTTTTCGTTTCACTTATCCAAAAGAGTAAAAGCAGCCAATCCACTGATTCTTTCTTCCATGGAAGTCCATTCATACATAAGAGTCCATTCATAATAGTATAACATTTATTGCAGCTGTTTTCACATGTCCTAAACTCTACAATCATACATTTTAATGTGGGATTATTTTAATGTGAATTTGCATAAATCTGAATAGAGTTTATTCAATCGCTTTGATTATTGACTACATTATATGATTTCTTCCTTTAATCTTAGCTTGAAACCAAAAGCTTAGGGATGAAAATTTGGATGTAAACTAACATGTAACTCAATTTAATTTCTATCTAAACAACTTTAGAATTTACTTGTTATCTATCAATATCAATAGGTTTGTCTTGTGTTTTAATAACATAATGGAAGGAAATAGAAGCAGCTGATGGAATATTATGTTTTTTTCGATTTAGTTTTTAGCTGATTTTGAAACATGAAAATATCAGGCCCAGTAGCACAAAAGCATGTTCAATTTCAATCAGGATTAAACTTCATGAGAATTAATCAGAGCAGGGTTTTTTTCAATAGAAGGCTTCTCTGATTGGTTCTCATGGTATTCAGTCCGGATTATGAATTAACAGACAGTGCAACTGTCTCTCTCAAGGCCATGGCTGCGTACAAACATAGAGCAACAGAGGAACAAATACAACAGAAGCTGAAGAAATTAGTCGCATTTCTATCACCTCACAATGAACATTCAACTACCATTATGTTTGGAGAGATCGATTTTAAATTTCTTTTGCTATCATCCGGTCACTTTCTGAACCAGCTCCCAGATGTTCCATGAATACTGCAATGTTTTAAAATAAGGTCACCAAATTTGGTTACTCAACTACAGTTATTATAAAGTTTTTTATTTGCTCACACTTTCTTACGTTTTCAACAGACTATGGAAAACTTTTTTCTGATCAGCTGCTACTTGAGGGACCAATAATCCTTTCTCTTGGTAGTTCAACGAATTTTCCCAGAGTTGAGACCTGTTCCAAAATAATGTTTTTTGTCGCAAGCACAATATATTCCTGATTTAATCAAAATCGTTAGAGCCGTTTTCGAGATCCGTCCGACATAGATACATATATCCACAAACACACATATTCAAACAAATTGCTTTCTTAGTATAATTATTGACTTCAATGATTATGATTTCATTCAATGAGAGCTTCTTTCACATAATAATAACAGCTGGCATCAAAAGCAGAAATGTCAAACATGATTGAAATTGAAACAGTAGCGATCATCAACATTATTTTCTTCATCTGATCTAAAGTAACCAGATTATAGTAAGATTCACATAATGTGTCAGCATTGTTTGAAAGGGGAGCATTGATGCTATTAATGAGGAATACTGACAGTCAACGAACTGTTATACATATTCTCCAATATTTTTATCGAAAGCTACCTTTATTTTCTTTGGTAAAACAATCAATGTTTGGAATAATTGATTCATGGGAAAAGCGCCTTACTTCTATGCAAGATATTTTCACATTAGGAAAAGCAACAACAGCTATTTGGCCGTTTTAATAAAAAACCCTTTCTTTCGCCCAAGTTAAATTTTGGCCGAATTTCCTCATTCTTTACAAACAGATTCCACAACGGACACTTCTGAAGTTTTAAAATACCCCTTTAAGCAGTTTTCGCGATCTGTCGGATATACAAACAAAATTAGTCTTGATAGAATAGGATCAATTGATAGAAGCAACTCCCGTCATAAAAGTTTGTTTTATGAAAAATAAAAATTATCTATACTCCCAGGAATAGCTCTGATTGAAGCAGCAGTGCCCAATCAATTTGTTCTCGATAAATGCATTTTAATTGATTCTTCAACTTGGTGCCAACCTAATGAAATAATCTCAACTTAATGCCAACCTGACAAAATTTTTAATTGGTCGCCAGTTATCAACTGTTTCGAATAGGTACTCTCTCTAGATTATAGTTCTATAGTAAAATATGATATGGACATTTCAATTATAATTAAGAGATTGGGAGAAGAAGAATATACATGCTAAAAGACGAACTTTAAACCCTTAAAAACCACCCTTAGAGTTGAAATATCGCCAAAAGATTTCTTAGTGAGCACCTAGGACGTATAAGGAAGCTATATTCTAGTTTTGTTGAAATCCATCCAGTAGTTTTCCAGAAATCGTGATCAGTGAGTCAGTGAGATAAGAATTTAAAGTATAGATAAGCCTAAATACAGCTT